>NC_088882.1:34922176-34943611 GCF_032884065.1 Artemia franciscana | reverse complement strand
TGACGCTGAAAAATAAAGAAGAAAAAGAAAACTGAAAAAAGAAAAAAGGTAAAAAACTAAAAAAAACTAAAAAGAAAAAACACTCAAAGAGAAATTACAGACCGGGACACAAATGACGACCGAGACAGAGGGAATATAAGTGACGACCGGGAACCTCAAAGAGAAATTACAGTCTGGGACACCCGGACACAAATCACGACCGGGACACAGGGAATATAAATGACGACCGGGACACAGGGACACAACTACAACGGGGACGCCGGGGGCACAGGCGGGATATATAAATGACGACCGGGACACAGGGATTGTTCGAATAGAAATTACAGACCGGGACACCGGGACACAAATGACGACCGGGACACAGGGAATATAAATGACGACCGGGACACTCAAAGAGAAATTACAAACTGGGACACCGGGACACAAATGACGACCGGGACACAGGGAATATAAATGACGACCGGGACACAGGGACACATCATTAGAATAATGAGGTATAGATCTGAATACGGATTGTTTTTCCCATGGACAATTATATGTTGCATGTTCAAGAGTCAGTAAACCTGACAATCTATTATATGCACAGACAATGGGACAGCGAAGAATGTTGTATATTCGCATGTTTTACGTAGTTAAAAAAATATATTCACATCTATCTCTATTCACAGGTGGGACACAGGGACACAACTACAATGGCGCGTAACTAATATGGCGCGTAACGACTTACGCGCGCGGGGGGGCTTGGGGGGGCGCGAAGCGCCCCACCAACTAGGTGTTGGGGTGGCGCGAAGCGCCACCCCAACAGCTAGTATATATATATATATATATATATATATATATATATATATATATATATATATATATATATATATATATATATATATATATATATATATATATATATATATATATATATATATATATATATATATATATATATATATATATATATATATATATATATATATCTATCTATATTCACAGGTGGGACATAGGGACATAACTACAATGGCGCGTAACTATTATGGCGCGTAACGACTTACGCGCGTGGGGGGGCTTGGGGGGGGGCGCGAAGCACCCCCACCAACTAGGTGGGGGTGCCAACTAGGCACCCCCACCAACTAGGCTTCGCGCCACCCCAACAGCTAGTTTTTATATATATATAATAGCTGTTGGGGTGGCGCTTCGCGCCACCCCAACACCTAGTTGGTGGGGGCGCTTCGCGCCCCCCAAAGCCCCCCCGCGCGCGTAAGTCGTTACGCGCCATATTAGTTACGCGCCATTGTAGTTGTGTCCCTATGTCCCACCTGTGAATATATATATATATATATATATATATATATATATATATATATATATATATATATATATATATATACATATATATATATATATATATATATATAATATATATATATATATATATATATATATATATATATATATATATATATATATATATATATATATATATATATATATATATATATATATATATATATATATATATATATATATATATATATATATATATATATATATATATATATATATATATATATATATATATATATATATATATATATATATATATATATATATATATATATGTTTTTAACTACGTAAATCTTGCGAATATACAACATTCTTTGCTGTCCCATCGTCTGTGCATATAAATAGATTGTCAGGTTTACCGACTCTTGAACATGCAACGCATAATGGTCCATGGGAAAACAATCCGTATTCAGATCTATACCTCATGATTCTATTGATTGCCCTTGAGCTTTGTTGATGGTGATTGCTAATCGACCATTTCCTTTGTTGCCGTCGTCATTTATATATCCCCCTGTGCCCCCGGCGTCCCCGTTGTAGTTGTGTCCCTGTGTCCGGGTCGTCATTTATATTCCCTGTGTCCCCGTCGTCATTTGTGTCCCGGTGTCCCAGTCTGTGATTTCTATTTGAGTGTCCCGGGCGTCATTTATATTCGTCAGGATATTGTAGGGCATCGTAGCATCGATGAGTTTAAGCAATTCTTGTCAACTGATTGTTTCGCCTATAAAGAATATTATCTCGAGGTATGAACTGATCACCGACCACAACGATTGCCACTTTGTTGATAGTTGCGTATCAGGAGGCATCAATTTGATTGCTGTTTTTAAGCAGAAGCACTAAATTATTATTTTTGTGGAAAATATGATATATATAAATATATATATATATTTTCTTTTTAGTTTTTTTGTAGTTTTTACCTTTTTTAGTTTTGTTCTTCTTTTGTATTAATGCTAAAGCCAAGGTTCAAACCTGGAGCCTCTCGGACCTAGAACCTGAAACATAACGCTTTACCAACTCAGCTACTTCGGCGTGAATACATTCGTTTTGAGCAGCTTCCTCGGGTGTTGCCATTGTAGGTTCTTCAGTCATTTTACAATTAGAAATTTCTCTTTCAACGGTCTTCTTACAATTAAAAATTTGTCTTTGAACGATATTCTTAAATACCTGTGTCCTGGTCGTCATTTATATTGCCTGTGTCCCGGTCGTCATTTGTGTCCCGGTATCCCAGTCTGTAATTTCTCCTTGAGTGTCCCGGTTGTTATTTATATTCCCTCTGTCCCGGTCGTCATTTGTGTCCCGGTCTGTAATTTCTCTTTGAGTGTTTTTTCTTTTTAGTATTTTTTAGTTTTTTACATTTTTTCTTTTTTGTAAAAATAAGTTGTCTGTGGATCTGTGGATGGATCAGGTGACGTCACCTGAAAAAACTGGATCAGGTGACGTCAAAACTGAAAAAACTAAAAAAAGGCAAAAACTACAAAAAAAACTAAAAACTAATAAAAAAAATAAAAAACTAAAAAAAGGCAAAAACTACAAAAAAAACTAAAAACTAATAAAAAAAGTAAAAAAGCTAAAAAACTAAAAAAACTAAAAAAACTAAAAAAAGGTAAAAAACTAAAAAAAATAAAAAATAAAAAAAAACTAAAAAAAAGAAAAAAACTGAAAAATAAGCTAAAATAAAGGTAAATACCAATAAAAAACTAAAAAGAAAAAACGGAAAAAACTAAAAAAAATTTTCATCTAAAAAACTAAAAAAAACTAAAAAAGCTAAAAACTAAAAGAACTAAAAAAGAAAAAAATAAATGACGAAACTCAAAGAGAAAGCGACCAGGACAAAAGGAATGTTCGATTAGCAATCAACAAAGCACCGGGACACAGGGAGTAAAAATGACGACCAGGACATAAGTAAAAAAAAAACTATCTATATATATAAAAATAAGTTGTCTGTGGATCTGTGGATCGTGGATCAGGTGACGTAACCTGAAAAAACTGGATCAGGTGACGTCAAAACTGAAAAAACTAAAAAAAGGCAAAAACTACAAAAAAAACTAAAAACTAATAAAAAAAATAAAAAAGCTAAAAAACTAAAAAAAACTAAAAAAAGGCAAAAACTACAAAAAAAACTAAAAACTAATAAAAAAGCTAAAAAACTAAAAAAACTAAAAAAAAAGGCAAAAACTACAAAAAAACTAAAAACTAATAAAAAAAATAAAAAAGCTAAAAAACTAAAAAAACTAAAAAAACTAAAAAAAGGTAAAAAACTAAAAAACTAAAAACTAAAAAAAACTAAAAAAAAGGAAAAAACTGAAAAATAAGCTAAAATAAAGGTAAAAACCAATAAAAACTAAAAAAAAACTGAAAAAACTAAAAAAAGGCAAAAACTACAAAAAAACTAAAAACTAATAAAAAAAGTAAAAAACCTAAAAAACTAAAAAAACTAAAAAAACTAAAAAAAGGTAAAAAACTAAAAAAAATAAAAAATAAAAAAAAACTAAAAAAAAAGGAAAAAACTGAAAAATAAGCTAACATAAAGGTAAAAACCAATAAAAAACTAAAAAGAAAAAAAGGAAAAAACTAAAAAAAATTTTCATCTAAAAAACTAAAAAAAACTAAAAAAGGTAAAAACTAAAAGAACTAAAAAAGAAAAAAATAAATGACGACACTCAAAGAGAAAGCGACCAGGACAAAAGGAATGTTTGATTAGCAATCAACAAAGCACCGGGACACAGGGAGTATAAATGACGACCAGGACATAAGTAAAAAAAAAAATTAAAATGACGACCGGGACAAAAAAACTAAAAAGAAAAAAAAACTAAAAACTAATAAAAAAACTAAAAAATCTAAAAATCTAAATAAGCTAAAAAAGAAAAAAAAAGGAAAAAAATAAAGGAGAAAAACAAAACTAAAAAACGAATGTATATACAGACCGGGACACCGGGATACAAATGACGACCGGGACACAGGGAATATAAATGACGACCGGGACACAGGGACACA
Source organism: Artemia franciscana (assembly GCF_032884065.1). Taxonomy (NCBI): domain Eukaryota; kingdom Metazoa; phylum Arthropoda; class Branchiopoda; order Anostraca; family Artemiidae; genus Artemia; species Artemia franciscana. The sequence continues at coordinate 34,939,285 of NC_088882.1, read as the reverse complement.
ACTACAACGGGGACACCGGGGGAAACAGGGGGATGTAAATGACGACCGGGACACCGGGACAGGGAATGGTCGATTAGCAATCACCATCAACAAAGCTCAAGGGCAATCATTAGAATCATGAGGTATAGATCTGAATACAGATTGTTTTCCCATGGACCATTATATGTTGCATGTTCAAGAGTCGGTAAACCTGACAATCTATTTATATGCAAAGACAATGGGACAGCAAAGAATGTTGTATATTCGCAAGTTTTACGTAGTTAAAACCATATATATATATATATATATATATATATATATATATATATATATATATATATATATATATATATATATATATATATATATATATATATATATATATATATATATATCTATCTATATTCACAGGTGGGACATAGGGACACAACTACAATGGCGCGTAACTATTATGGCGCGTAACGACTTACGCGCGCGGGGGGGCTTGGGGGGGGGCGTGAAGCGCCCCCACCAACTAGGTGTTGGGGTGGCGCGAAGCGCCACCCCAACAGCTAGTATATATATATATATATATATATCTATCTATATTCACAGGTGGGACATAGGGACACAACTACAATGGCGCGTAACTAATATGGCGCGTAACGACTTACGCACGCGGAGGGGCTTGGGGGGGGGCACGAAGCGCCCCCACCAACTAGGTGTTGGGGTGGCGCGAAGTGCCACCCCAACAGCTAGTATATATATATATATATATATATATATATATATATATATATATATATATATATATATATATATATATATATATATATATATATATATATATATATATATATATATATATGTTTTTAACTACGTAAAACTTGCGAATATACAACATTCTTTGCTGTCCCATTGTCTGTGCATATAAATAGATTGTCAGGTTTACCGACTCTTGAACATGCAACATATAATGGTCCATGGGAAAACAATCCGTATTCAGATCTATACCTCATGATTCTAATGATTGCCCTTGAGCTTTGTTGATGGTGATTGCTAATCGACCATTCCCTGAGTCGCCATCGTCATTTATATATCCCCCTGTGCACCCCGGCGTCCCCTTTGTAGTTATGTCCCTGTGTCCCGGTCGTCATTTATATTCCCTGTGTCCCGGTCGTCATTTGTGTCCCGGTGTTCCAGTCTGTGATTTCTCTTTGAGTGTCCCGGGCGTCATTTATATTCCTTGTGTCCCGGTGTCCCGGTCGTCATTTATATCCCCCTGTGCCCCCCGGCGTCCCCATTGTAGTTGTGTCCCTGTGTCCCGGTCGTCATTTATATTCCCTGTGTCCCGATCGTCATTTGTATCCCGGTGTCCCGGTCTGTATATACATTTGTTTTTTAGTTTTGTTTTTCTCCTTTATTTTTTTCCTTTTTTCTTTTTTTTCTTTTTTAGTTTATTTAGATTTTTAGATTTTTTAGTTTTTTTATTAGTTTTTAGTTTTTTTGTAGTTTTTACCATTTTTTTAGTTTTTTTAGTTTTTTAGCTTTTTTAGTTTTTTTATTAGTTTTTAGTTTTTTTTTAGTTTTTGCCTTTTTTTAGTTTTTTCAGTTTTTTTTAGTTTTTAGTTTTTGACCTTTTTTTAGTTTTTTTTAGTTTTTTAGTTTTTTTTTAGTTTTTTAGCTTTTTTAGTTTTTTTTCTTTTTAGTTTTTTTTGTGTTTTTACCTTTTTTAGTTTTTTTTCTTCTTTTGTATTAGTGTGAAATAATTCAGACGTCATATGCGGACAAACACGACGTCACTCGACAGACAGACAGACAGACATAACCCACAAACAACTTATTTTTATATATATTTATTCATATTTTTTTAGTTTTCTTTTTCTCTTTTATTTTTCAGTTTTTTCCTTTTTTTTAGTTTTTTTCTTTTTTAGTTTTTAGTTTTTTTTAGTTTTTTACCTTTTTTTAGTTTTTTTTAGTTTTTTTAGTTTTTTAGCTTTTTTAGTTTTTTTATTAGTTTTTATTTTTTTTGTAGTTTTTGCCTTTTTTTATTTTTTTCAGTTTTTTTTTAGTTATTAGATTTTTACCTTTTTTTAGTTTTTTTTAGTTTTTTAGCTTTTTTAGTTTTTTTTTCTTTTTAGTTTTTTTTGTAGTTTTTACCTTTTTTAGTTTTTTTCTTCTTTTGTATTAGTGTGAAATAATTCAGACGTCATATGCGAACAAACATGACGTCACCTGATCCACAGATCCACACACAGACAACTTATTTTTATATATATAGATATATATATATATATATATATATATATATATATATATATATATATATATATATATATATATATATATATATATATATATATATATATTTTAAACTACGTAAAACATACAAATACACAACATTCTTTGCTGTCCCATTGTCTGTCAATATAAATAGATTGTCAGGTTTACCAACTCTTGAACATGCAACATAATAATTGTCCATGGGAAAACAATCCGTATTCAGATCTATACCGCATTTTTCTAACGATTGCCCTTGAGCTTTGTTGACGGTGATTGCTAATCAAACATTCCCTGTGTCCCCGTCGTCATTTTTATATCCCCATGTGCCCCTGGCGTCCCCGTTGTAGTTATATCCCTTTGTCCTGGCCGTCATTTATATTCCCTGTGTCCCTGTCGTCATTTGTGTCCCGGTATCCCGGTCTGTAATTTCTCTTTGAGTGTCCCGGTCGTCATTTATATTCCCTGTGTCCCGGTCGTCATTTGTGTCCCGGTGTCCTGGTCTGTAGTGTCATCTTATAATGACGTCATATACAAAGCCTTATATACTTATAATGACGTCAAATGCAAACCCATAAACAAACAAACATGCATATATACAACTTATTTTTATACATATAGATACATTTTCTTCTTTAGTTTTTTTTCTTTTTTAGTTTTTTCTTTTTTTTAGTTTCTTCTTTTTATTGATTTGTTTTCTTCAATTTGTCAATGTTCATTCTAACATTGACACTTGGAAAAATCTTTACGTGCCAAGCATGCTAAAGCTCCAACAATTTATATTACACCTCAATAATGGGGTATCTGTTTTAAGGTTTTCAAATTACTTTAATCTATTGTCAAAATATATCGAAATATTTGTGCAATTCCCAGTTTTTTTAGTTTTTTTCTTTTCTTTAGTTTTTTAGCTTTTTTAAGTTTTTTTTCTTTTTAGTTTTTTATCTTTTTTATTTTTTTACGTTTTTTCTTTTTAGGTTTTTTCTTTTTTTAATTTTTTTTATTTTTTATTTTTTTTTAGTTTTTTCTTTTTAGTTTTTTTTTTAGTTTTTTACCATTTTTAAGACAACACAATTTCAATTGCATCTAAAAAACACCAACGTTTTTCTGTCTTGTCCTGCCAACGGACACCAACCGTTCTTCACCAAACACCGCTCTTAAGTCTGCACATTGTTTCTTGTGATTCTTTTGTCTTTCATCAGCTTAACGACAATTTTCCAAAATATCTTCAAAAAACTACTATGTTTATTTCTGATTCAGCTCCATATAGCCTTCGTTCTTCAAATAATATCTAAATTCCGCCTACCCCAACTATTCGATCAGATTTCAATCCCCTCATTACTTGTCAACAGGTCTGGAATTCACTACCTTCTTCAGTATAGAGATACCACTCGTTTTGGACTTTTAAAAGGATTCTTAAGGATCATTTAGTAAAGAATCAAATAGAATAGCACTTTTTTTTCTCTGAGTAGTTGATGTCCCCTGAGTGTTTGTTCATGGTGTATGGTTGTCTTCTCTGCACTTTGACTCCAGGTCTCAAATATGTTCTCTTTGTCATCTTATATGTTATTTGGCTATTGTTTTCTTTTTTTTTCTTTTGGTTTGTTGCTTATATTGTATTTTTTGTATCCCCCTTGTATCCCTGGCCATGGAACCTTTCAAGAGGAATGAGCGTATTGTATTCCTATTTTGAATTGTATTTTTTATTGTATTGTATTGAATAAACGTCTTCTTCTTCTTCACATAATGGATCGGTGAAGTTGCATAATAAAGAACGAACTCTGACCCAAATTAAAACAAGCAGTAGCTGCAACATAGTAAAAGATGAATACAACCAATAGAAACCAAATCATGGTTTCCAAAGTATTATCTGGTTTATGCCTGCTTTATATTAAAGGACGATCATCCAGGCTGCAGCGGCAGCTAGCAACCTAGTAAGAGACGATCACGTCCAATAGTAAAAATATAGCCATAGCTCCTAAAACTATAGTCAGATCAAAAAGGAAGAACAATTTTAGATTCGCCTTGTCCAATACCCCTGTATAGGTTACTAACTGTCCCTTGGTGTGAATAACAAGAAAAATATATTGGTTTGAAAATCAAGAATCTGGGTTGCAGCGGTAGCTAACAACCTAGTAAGAGACGACCAGGTCCCTTAATAAAGACTAAAATAGCCTATAATTCCTTAAATTAGAGTCAGATAAAAACAAGAAGTACTCTATTAGAACCGCCTTGCCCGAGATCCCTTTGCTTGAACAAGATGGAAATATATTGGCTTGAAAATCAAGAAAAGTGGCTGCATCCACGATTTTCTTCAAATACGGTATCTTTTTTCCTCCTCAGATAGCTAGGCACTGGAACCTCGTGTGGAGTTGTTTAATTGCTCATTTTAAAGGAAATTGATATGGTTAAAAAAAGCACTTTGCAATTAAAAAAATTGTTCTTAAAAAAATTTTGAACGAAGAACAGAATTTTTCGATAATATTTTAGTAGCTTATTTAATTACATCAAAAATTTGTTACATCTACGTGCTTTTGTATTTAACAAAAATTATTTCAAATAAATCAATATTTTTAAAAAAGAACTTCGTTTTCATATACTAAATAATAAATGTCGCCATAGTTTTATTAAAACCATATATGGTTCTATTTTCAAAAAATTGTATTTTTCGACAGCTCTGTAATAGAAAACGTTATTAACATCTTCCTAATGCAAAAATAAAAATAGATTTTTACTATTATAAAAAGCATGTAGACATAGTTCTGTAAAATTCAGCAATTGTTTTATTAAAACATCGGATTTGTCAAATAAAACCAGAATATTTTCTGAAAATTTTAAATAAATTTATTTTCTTAACTGCAAACTGCAAAAACATTTATGGTGTCGGAGCAAAAATTTTAATTTTTTAATTCAAACCTGAAAAATAGCTGAAAATTTAAAAATTAGTTTTGTTTGTTTGTCAGGTTCCAACTACTCGATGCGTTGGTATTTTAATTTTAGAAATATATTGTTCAAATAATATTAGTAATAAATATGCCACAAAGTAATATAAATGATGTAATTGTGGAACAAGTTTTTCGTTTTAGGAGCTCTTACGTATTAATACAGAACTTGTACAGAATACAGAACTTGAGGAACAAGTGTTCCGAAGCTCATACTATTGGCCTGTTTAAAATAAAAGTGTCAAGAAATATTCTTTATCTCCAATCAAAGCAAGAACTTTTGACGTTTGACCAATCAGAGAACTCAAAAACTTTAAATAAAAGATTGTACATTCAATATCAAGGAGAGCACGCTATTGACGAAGGGGGCCCTTTGAGTGAATGGTTCTTGGAATTTTCTAAAAAACTGTTTGACCCATCTACATTGTGTTTCCGGTACACTAATGCCGCCCGCCCAGGATTAATTGAAATAGATCCAACAACAGATCCAGATCCAACAAATCCAAACTCAGATCTAGATCAAAACGTCCAAAGTCATTACATCTGTGCTGGACGACTTTTAGCTCTTGCAATTTTCAATTCTAAGTTTGTTTACCCTCGATTCTCTGTTGCTTTTTACAAATTGCTCCTTGAACAATGGCTCCGAGAGGATGAATTGCTCCAAGAGGATGCTTCTGTAACCCATAAGGATGAATTGCTCCAAGAAGATGAAGAGGAAGTTAGTCTCAATGAGCTTAAGAAAATGGATCTGGATTTCATTAAGTCACTGATGTCAATGGAAATGGAAGATCTTGAGGAGCTTCATGCGCTTCAAAAACAAAATTCAAATACTATCAAGTCAATTAAGACCAAGAAAGGTCTGGTGTTGGAAATTGGCCAGTGGTGCCTTTATGACCGCTATAGAAAACAAATGAAAAAGATAAAAAAAGGTTTTGAAGATGTGTTTCCAATTTCTTGGCTGAACGGTCTTTCTGTTGAAGCATTAGAAGAGCTTATTTCTGGGATGTATATTTTTGAAATAAGTAAACTGAGAGCAAAAGCAGTTTATGAAGGTTATAACAAAAAATCCAAGCAAATTAAATGGTTTTGGATATATATGTCACAGCTAAAAACTGAGGACCTTGAGAAACTGTTGCAGTTTATATTTGGAACCTCAAAGTTTGGGTCTTGTTACCCTACTTTGCAGATAAACAAAGTTGAAATACCTGACACACTCCCTTCAGCACATACTTGCTTCCATATATTGAATTTGCCCAATTACAACAGCTTTGACGTGTTGAAAAGTAAGATGGATTTTGCCATTAAGGAAACGGTAGGATTTGGTTTTATATAGGAACAATTTAAGAGAAAAAACTATAGAACTAAGGTTCTAAGGTATCCCAAAAACTCACACGTTGAAAATGAATTGAAAAATTGATAACTTTAGAATCATTATCAAACTTCCCACTTTACTGATTAGAAAAGACAGATCATTTGAGAAAACATACCTAAAACTGTTTTTTCTTGAAATTGTGTGAACCTTGAAGATCACAAAAACAATCTAGAAAAAAAACAAACAGCTCAAGCCCTTTACAAACGAAATTTTTACACCCCCCCCCTGAAATTTTGTGAAATGTTTAAATTTTCCAATTTGGCAAAAGTAGGACATCTATTAAGAATCTAGATACATGTGTGAAGCCTTTTTAGGGGATTTGCAGCATTTAACTATCCGGTCAAGTCATTGCCCAATTATTAACCCATTTTCTGTTTAACTTTTTAACCTCATGAAGTAATTAGCAATTGTGCTGTTATTTTTTTTGTAAAGAGAGTTTGCTTTCCACAGCAAAATAGAATTATCCTTGATATTAGGGCGTTTATCCACCCTTTTCAGGATAAAGTATAGCTTTTAATGGATCAATTTTAGAAACTATCATTTTTCATTAAAATCTGCGTTTTTGAAATAGAAGAACTACGCCCCATAGCACTCAAATTGCACTGTTAACCCTAAAATTTCCCTTTCAGTAGGATATAATAGATTAACCACTGGTTCTAAATCGCTATGAACATAACCTGAGCCTAAAACGTACTTCTAAGGCTTCAGTCTTCTTCCCCTCAGCCACTACAATCTTCTGTTTCGAAGATTTTGCCCCCCCCCCGAAAAATATTTCTGCGTACGTGCCTACTTGAAAACTAGATAATAGTTCAACGAATATAAATTTTTAGCTATTGAAGTTATGATCACTTACAAGTGTCAGAGATAGTAAAAAAAAGTCATAATAGTTTTTTTTAAGTTATTTTTTTTTTAAGTTAAGCTTTTTAAATTTCTTATTCCCTTCAGGAAAGATATATATTAATTTGAATACCATGCCTGAACGATGAAAGATTTGGGACATGAAAAGCATGGTAATAAGCCAGCAGACATTAAACTCTTTTATATATGGGCCACTTGACAATAGCCAAAATTAAAACCATTATATAGGCTATGGTCAAAGGTACTTCTAGCATAAAGAAGGAAGAAAAAACAGTACAATTCGGTCAAAGAGCCTGTACAGTACTATTCCGTTTTATGTGAAAGATATTTCAGAGTAGAAAAGAAGCCGATTGAGATGATTAACTTGAAAAACCAGCGAGCTAGCCGATAGGTTAAATAAATTCGAAGGTTTAAGAATTTTCGGTTAGGTTAGGTTATAAGGGTATATATATAAAAAGGTTAGGGTATATATAAAAAAAGGGAAAAAAATTTGAGCCTGAAATTGAAATTCAGATAATGAAATTCTTAAGTTTCAATCAAATTTCAATAAACAGGTTGAAGTTCCTTACAACCATTTGGTACACAGTAAAGAAACTGGCATGAAATCCAACCACCAAATTAAAAGTTTACCAATAAGTAATATTATATAGGCACAGATTGTAAATCATATTAATTTCTTCCCAGAAGTTCCAAAATGTATTCTATAAAATATTTAAAGATTCTAAGCTGGATCCCAATTCCACCTTATGTGAAAGATATTTTTAAATAGAAAAGAAGCCGATTGAGATAATTAACTTGAAAAACCAGCGAGCTATCTGATAAGTTAAATAAATGAAAAGGTTTAAGAATGTCTGGTCTCACTGAGTTAGAAAAAAAAAAACTGTTATAACTGACATTCAGTTATTTTAGCTTGATGAAATAGAATCAAACGGGGTATATATCTATCTATTTATATCTATCTATCTATATATTGTGGGTTAATCTATATAAGTTGTTTGTGGGTTATGTCTGTCTGTCTGTCTGTCTGTCTGTCCGCATATGACGTCTGAATTATTTCATCATATACCAATTCAAAAACGAAAGTATACAAGCTGATGTAGCTGAGTTGGTAACGCGGTATGATCCAGGTTCTAGGTTCGAGAGGTTCCAGGTTCAAACCTTACAAAAACTACAAAAAAAAAACAAAAAATAATAAAAAAGCTAAAAAAAGTAAAAAAAGGTAAAAAACTAAAACCTAAAAAAGAAAAAAACTAAAAACTAATAAAAATAACTAAAAAAAAGGTAAAAACTACAAAACAAACCAAAAACTAAAAAAAAACTAAAAAAAGTTAAAAAACTAAAAAAAACTAAAAACTAAAAAAGAAAAAAAAACTAAAAAAGGAAAAAACTGAAAAATAAAGGAGAAAAAGAAAACTAAAAAAATAAGAATAAAAATAAAAAACTAAAAAAAGGGTAAAAACTACAAAAAAAAACTAAAAAGAAAAAAGAAAAAACTAAAAAAGCAAAAAAAAGGTAAAAACCAAAAAAAAGGCACAGGGGGATATATAAATGACGACGGGGACACAGAGAAGGTCCGAGGTTCTAGGTCCGAGAGGTTCCAGGTTCGAATGTTGGCTTTAGCATTAGTAAAAAAGAAAAAAAAAACTAAAAAAGAAAAAAAACTAAAAAAAAGGTAAAAAGAAAAAAAAAAACTAATAAAAAACAAAAAAAAAATGAAAAAGAAAAAAACTAAAAAAGGAAAAAAACTGACAATTAAAGGAGAAAAAGAAAACTATAAAAATAAAAAAACTAAAAAAGGAAAAAACTACAAAAAAAAACTAAAAAGAAAAAAGAAAAAAAAGACGACCCGAACACTCAAAGAGAAATTACAGACTGGGACACCAGGATACAAATGACGACTGGGACGTGTGTGTCGACTGATGTCATGTTTGTGTGTCGACTGACGTCATGTTTGTGTGTTGACTGACGTCATGTTTGTCGACTATAAATACCGACTGGGACACAGGGACACAACTACAACGGGGACGCCGGTGGGGGCAAAGGGGGATATATAAATGACGATGGAGACACAGGGAATGTTTGATTAGCAATCACCATCAACAAAACTCAAGTGCAATCATTAGAATAATGAGGTATAGATCTGAATACGGATTGTTGTTCCCATGGACAATTATATGTTGCATGTTCAAGAGTCGGTAAACCTGTAGTGGGACACAGGGACACAACTACAATGGCACGTAACTAATATGGCGCGTAACAACTTACGCTCGCGGGAGGCTTATATATATATATATCTATATATCTATCTATATATATAAAAATAAGTTGTTTGTCTGTCTGTCGACTGACGTCATGTTTGTGTGTCAACTGACGTCATGTTTGTCGACTGACGTCATTATAAGGATTGAGCTGTATGTCGTCATGAAGTTGTTTGTCGTCTGACGTCATGTTTGTCGACTAACGAAACTACAGACCGGGACACCGGGACACAAATGACGTGTTATGTCTGTTATAACGTAATAGAGGCAACAATCTTGACAGTGCCTTTTGAGGGTGAGGTTTTTCTTATTCCACGGATTCTCATGATTCCAATGGATCTGCCTTTCCAACCTAAAAGATTGCAATTCCCAATTTGATTAGCATATTTAGTTTTCAGTCCAGAACCACTAAAGCTATTATGTAAATATCAAAAATATTTATGTTGTCTGAGCAATAATTTTTAGTTTTTATTTCAAAATAGAAAATTACCTGACAATTTTAGAGTTATATCTATCTATATATATAAAAATAAGTTGTCTGTCTGTGGATCAGGTGACGTCATGTTTCTGTGTCGACTGGCGTCATGAAGTTAGTTGTCGTCATTTTTGCTATGATGGTGACGTCATTAAAGATATTTAAGACATATATGTTCACGTAGAAATCTATTAATGTTTAAGTTTAAAATGACTGATGAACTTACAATTGCAAAAGCCGATGAAGATGCTCAAAGAGTCTATGCCAAAAAACTTGCTGCTGATAGAGAAAGTCAGAAAAGAAAGCGTGCCGAGGAATCAAAAGAACAGCAAGGAAACAGGCTTGAGGCTAAAGAACGCAAAACCGCGCAGTTAGATGAAGATCCACCTGGACAGTGAGAGTCAAAACATATCAAAACTGAAAATAATAGCGATGATGATTGGGTTTGGGATCTTGAGTTGAATAAGGTCATCAATACCTACCAGATTTTAGTTAAAAAAACAAAGGTTCAGCGATATGTATTTCATAGTGAAGCTGAAAAATAAAGAAGAAAAAGAAAACTGAAAAAAGAAAAAATGTGAAAAACTAAAAAATACTAAAAAGAAAAAACACTCAAAGAGAAATTACAGACCGGGACACAAATGACGACCGGGACAGAGGGAATATAAATAACGACCGGGACATTCAAGGAGAAATTACAGACTGGGATACCGGGACACAAATGACGACCGGGACACAGGCAATATAAATGACGACCAGGACACAGGTATTTAAAAATATCGTTCAAAGACAAATTTTTAATTGTAAGAAGACCGTTGAAAGAGAAATTTCTAATTGTAAAATGACTGAAGAACCTACAATGGCAACACCCGAGGAAGCTGCTCAAAACGAATGTATTCACGCCGAAGTAGCTGAGTTGGTAAAGCGTTATGTTTCAGGTTCTAGGTCCGAGAGGCTCCAGGTTTGAACCTTGGCTTTAGCATTAATACAAAAGAAGAAAAAAACTAAAAAAGGTAAAAACTACAAAAAAACTAAAAAGAAAATATATATATATATATTTATATATATCATCTTTTCCACAAAAATAATAATTTAGTGATTCTGCTTAAAAACAGCAATCGAATTGATGCCTCCTGATACGCAACTATCAACAAAGTAGCAATCGTTGTGGTCGGTGATCAGTTCTTACCTCGAGATAATATTCTTTATAGGCGAAACAATCAGTTGACAAGAATTGCTTAAACTCATCGATGCTACGATGCCCTACAATATCCTGACGAATATAAATGACGCCCGGGACACTCAAATAGAAATCACAGACTGGGACACCGGGACACAAATGACGACGGGGACACAGGGAATATAAATGACGACACTTTTAAATAAATATCAAAAGATTTATCTGGAAATGCTTAAAGAAATTTTCAATTAATTTCGGAGGTTCGACAAATGATGATGCAGCGCCATTTATTTTGAATTGTGTTCTATTAGAGCGGATTTTTTTAAAAAATAGCCACATGGTAAAGATGAATTCTATAATTGTTTAGTTCATTAATTTTTTTTTTTTTGCAATGTGTTAATACTTGTGATTTGGTAAATTTTATCATATTTAGTTTACCTATTGTTGCTAAAAAGAGGGATATATTAACAGGATAAGCTTGTTTTGGTGTTACTTGGTTGTTTTACATTTGCTGTTTTTTTTTCATAGGTATGTATTTTGGGGGTGATACCTGACACGGGGATGCCATGGATATTCTGTAGTAGCCACAACACTTGGCTGGGTAGATAATTTAAAGTGGCGAAACCCTATAGGCCAGTGTATTCTCCTGATGAGCCCTTGTGTTGGGTTGTTGCCTCTGAATTATTTGTCTTTAGTATTTTTCTATTGTTTGGTAAATGACGACTTATACTTATTGACGACATGACTGCCTGTCCATGGATTATTCTATATGGTTGATTGTGTTTGGCTATGCTGTTTGACCTATGTGATTGTATGGATGAGTAGGGTTAAGGCCTCATTCAAGTGCTGGTCTATATTAATCACTAATTTAGGAAAACAGTCTTCCTTTTCTCCTTCTGTCTCTTTTTTTTTTATTATTATTATTATTTATTTTATGTGTTTGTGCTGTTGCATTGGTGATTTCTCTTTTCATGATATATATATATATATATATATATATATATATATATATATATATATATATATATATATATATATATATATATATATATATATATATATATATATCTGTGTGTTTTTAACTACGTAAAACTCGCGAATATACAACATTCTTCGCTTTCCCATTGTCTGTACAAATAAATAGATTGTCAGGTTTACCGACTCTTGAACATGCAACATATAATTGTCCATGGGAAAAACAATCCCTATTCAGATCTATACCTCATTATTCTAATGATCGCCCTTGAGCTTTGTTGATGGTGATTGCTAATCAAACATTCCCTGTGTCCCCATCGTCATTTATGTCTCCCTCTGTGCCCCCCAAAGTCCCCGTTGTAGTTGTGTCCCTGTGTCCCAGTCGTCATTGATAGTCGACAAACATGACGTCAGTCGACACACAAACATGACGTCAGTCGACACACACTTCCCAGTCGTCATTTGTGTCCCGGTGTCCCAGTCTGTAATTTCTCTTTGAGTGTCCCGGTCGTCATTTATATTCCCTGTGTCCCGGTCTGTATATACATTCGTTTTAGAATTGGTATATGATGAAATAAATTTTTTGTTTTTTTTTCTTTTTTCTTTTTAGTTTTTTTTGTAGTTTTTTCCTTTTTTAGTTTTTTTATTTTTATTTTTTTTAGTTTCCTTTTTCTCCTTTATTTTTCAGTTTTTTTCCATTTTTTTAGTTTTTTTTTCTTTTATAGTTTTTAGTTTTTTTATTAGTTTTTAGTTGTTTTTTTTTAGTTTTTTTGCTGTTTTTACCCTTTTTTAGTTTTTTTTATTTTTTTTCTTTTTTAGTTTTTAGTTTTTTATCTTTTTCTTAGTTTTTTTTTAGTTCTTTAGCTTTTTTAGTTTTTTTAGTAGTTTTTACCTGTTTTTCAGTTTTTTTTAGTATTTTTCTTTTTTAGTTTTTTTTTCTTCTTTTGTATTAATGCTAAAGCCAAAGTTTGAACCTGGAACCTCTTGGACCTAGAACCTGGAATATAACGCTTTACCAACTCAGCTACTTCGGCTTGAATACATTTACCTTTTTTATTTTTTTTCATTTTATTTTTATTTTTTTAGTTTTCTTTTTCTCCTTTATTTGTCAGTTTTTTTTCCTTTTTTTTTAGTTTTTTTCTTTTTCAGTTTTTAGTTTTTTAGTCTTTTTATTAGTTTTAGTTTTTCTTTTTAGTTTTTTTGTAGTTTTTACCTTTTTTAGTCTTTTTTTAGTTTTTTTTTTAGTTTTTTTAGCTTTTTTAGTTTTTTTAGTATTTTCTTTTTAGTTTTTTTTTGTAGTTTTTATCTTTTTTAGTTTTTTTCTTCTTTTGTATTAATGCTAAAGCCAAGTTTCGAACCTGGAACCTCTCGGACCTAGAACCTGGAACATAACGCTTTAACAACTGAGCTACTGCATTTGTATTTGTACCGGATTAACGACGCTTCTTGACTACTAAGGTCCCTGCGTCGGCCCTGTAGTGCATTCCTGCAGCATGGTTCGATCTCTGGGTCCCGTTTTACCACGCTAAGGTCAAACCCACTGCACCAACACAGGTAGTTATATAACTGAGCTACTTCGGCGTGAATACATTCGTTTTTGAATTGGTATGTGATGAAATAATTCAGACGTCATATGCGGACAGTGACGTCACTCGACAGACATACAGACAACTTATCTTCTATCTATCTTCTATATATATAAAAACTAGCTGTTGGGGTGGCGCTTCGCGCCACCCCAACACCTAGTTGGTGGGGGCGCTTCGCGCCCCCCCCCAAGCCCCCCCGCGCACGTAAGTCGTTACACGCCATAATAGTTACGCGCCATTGTAGTTGTGTCCCTATGTCCCACCTGTGAATATAGATATATATATATATATATATATATATATATATATATATATATATATATATATATATATATATATATATATATATATATATATATATATATATATATATATATATATATATATATATAATATATTATATATATATATATATATATATATATATATATATATATATATATATATATATATATATATATATATATATATATATATATGGTTTTAACTACGTAAAACTTGCGAATATACAACATTCTTTGCTGTCCCATTGTCTTTGCATATAAATAGATTGTCAGGTTTACCGACTCTTGAACATGCAACATATAATGGTCCATGGGAAAACAATCTGTATTCAGATCTATACCTCATGATTCTAATGATTGCCCTTGAGCTTTGTTGATGGTGATTGCTAATCGACCATTCCCTGTCCCGGTGTCCCGGTCGTCATTTATATCCCCCTGTTTCCCCCGGTGTCCCCGTTGTAGTTGTGTCCCTGTGTCCCGGTCGTCATTTATATTCCCTGTGTCCCGGTCGTCATTTGTATCCCGGTGTCCCGGTCTGTATATACATTCGTTTTTTAGTTTTGTTTTTCTCCTTTATTTTTTTCCTTTTTTTTCTTTTTAGCTTATTTAGATTTTTAGATTTTTTAGTTTTTTTATTAGTTTTTAGTTTTTTTTTCTTTTTAGTTTTTTTGTCCCGGTCGTCATTTATATCCCCCTGTTTCCCCCGGTGTCCCCGTTGTAGTTGTGTCCTTGTGTCCCGGTCGTCATTTATATTCCCTGTGTCCCGGTCGTCATTTGTATCCCGGTGTACCGGTCTGTATATACATTCGATTTTTAGTTTTGTTTTTCTCTTTTATTTTTTTCCTTTTTTTTTTCTTTTTTAGTTTATTTAGATTTTTAGATTTTTTAGTTTTTTTATTAGTTTTTAGTTTTTTTTTCTTTTTAGTTTTTTTGTAGTTTTTACCTTCTTTTTAGTTTTGTTAGTTTTTTTTTTTACTTATGTCCTGGTCGTCATTTATACTCCCTGTGTCCCGGTGCTTTGTTGATTGCTAATCGAACATTCCTTTTGTCCTGGTCGCTTTCTCTTTGAGTGTCGTCATTTATTTTTTTTCTTTTTTAGTTCTTTTAGTTTTTAACCTTTTTTAGTTTTTTTTAGTTTTTTAGATGAAAATTTTTTTTAGTTTTTTCCTTTTTTTCTTTTTAGTTTTTTATTGGTTTTTACCTTTATTTTAGCTTATTTTTCAGTTTTTTTCCTTTTTTTTAGTTTTTTTTTATTTTTTATTTTTTTTTAGTTTTTTACCTTTTTTTAGTTTTTTTAGTTTTTTTAGTTTTTTAGCTTTTTTACTTTTTTTTTATTAGTTTTTAGTTTTTTTGTAGTTTTTGCCTTTTTTTAGTTTTTTCAGTTTTTTTTTTTAGTTTTTTATTGGTTTTTTACCTTTATTTTAGCTTATTTTTCAGTTTTTTTCCTTTTTTTTAGTTTTTTTTAGTTTTTAGTTTTTTTAGTTTTTTACCTTTTTTTAGTTTTTTTAGTTTTTTTAGTTTTTTTAGCTTTTTTATTTTTTTTATTAGTTTTTAGTTTTTTTTGTAGTTTTTGCCTTTTTTTTTAGTTTTTTTAGTTTTTTAGCTTTTTTATTAGTTTTAGTTTTTTTTGTAGTTTTTGCCTTTTTTTAGTTTTTTTAGTTTTTTAGCTTTTTTATTTTTTTTATTAGTTTTTAGTTTTTTTTGTAGTTTTTGCCTTTTTTTAGTTTTTTCAGTTTTGACGTCACCTGATCCAGTTTTTTCAGGTGACGTCACCTGATCCATCACAGACAGACAGACAACTTATTTTTATATAGATAGAAAGTTGTCTGTCTGTGGATCTGTGGATCAGGTGACGTCATGTTTCTGTGTCGGCTGACGTCATGAAATTAGTTGTCAGGTGACGTCATGTTTCTGTGTCGGCTGACGTCATGAAATTAGTTGTCGTCATTTTTGCTTTGACGGTGACGTCATTCAAGTTATATAAGACATATGTTCACGTAGAAATCTATTAATGTTTAAGTTTACAATGACTGATGAAGATGCTCAAAGACTCTATGCCAAAAAACTTGCTGCTGATAGAGAAAGTCAGAAAAGAAAGCGTGCGAGGAACTACCAGAGCAACGCGAAAGCAGACTTGCTGCTAAAAGAGAAAGTGAAAAAAGAAGGGGTGCCGAGGGAATCAAAAGAACAGCAGGGAAACAGGCTTGAGGCTGATAGAGAAAGAAAGAACAGAAAGCATGCCGAGGAACTACCAGAGCAACGCGGAAGCAGACTTGCTGCTAAAAGAGAATGTGAAAAAAGAAGGCGTGCCGAGGAATTACAAGAACAGCAAGAAATCAGGCTACTGCTGATAGAGAAAGTAAGAAAAGAAAGCGTGCTGAGGAATCACAAGAACAGCAAGAAATCAGGCTTGCTGCTGATAGAGAAAGTAAGAAAAGAAAGCGTGCCGAGGAATCAAAGCAACCTGAAAGTTATCGCCTGGCATTCAGGTACAACCCATTCGATGATTATAGCTTGAGTAGATGTGTTCAAATCGGGACAATGTCTAAAATTTGTCCCTATTGCAAGGCCTTGAAATTCAATGGTGAAACAATGGGAATGTGTTGCGCCTCAGGAAAAGTTAAATTTCCTCTATTGGCTGCACCACCAGAGCCATTGAAGACTTTCCTTACTGGAACTACGTCAGAATCTAAGCGTTTTTTGTCAAAAATCAGACAATACAACTCTTGTTTCCAAATGACGTCGTTTGGAGCCCAAATCGAAAATCCAGATCAATTTATGTCTACTTTCAAAGTAAAAGGGCAAATTTATCATAAAGCAGGGTCCCTTCTACTATTCTCAGGCGAGAATCATAAACTTTTACAATTGTACTTCATCAGTGATAGAAGTTCTGAATTGAATGCACGTTGCGAAATTTCTCCCAACGTTGAAAGGACAATCGTTT
>NC_088882.1:34735451-34922076 GCF_032884065.1 Artemia franciscana | reverse complement strand
TTTCCAATTGCATACTATTAAAATTATTACATTATTCTTTAGTTTTTAGCATTGCCGTATCCTTTACAGTCTAATGCCGTATCCTTTACCTTACCTTATATATATATATATATATATATATATATATATATATATATATACTAGCTGTTGGGGTGGCGCTTCGCGCCACCCCAATACCTAGTTAGTGGGGGCGCTTCGCGCCCCCCCAAGCCTGTTTTTCTCCTTTATTTTTTTCCTTTTTTTTTCTTTTTTAGCTTATTTAGATTTTTAGATTTTTTAGTTTTTTTATTAGTTTTTAGTTTTTTTTTTCTTTTTAGTTTTTTTGTAGTTTTTACCTTCTTTTTAGTTTTGTTAATTTTTTTTTTTACTTATGTCCTGGTCGTCATTTATACTCCCTGTGTCCCGGTGCTTTGTTGATTGCTAATCGAACATTCCTTTTGTCCTGGTCGCTTTCTCTTTGAGTGTCGTCATTTATTTTTTTCTTTTTTAGTTCTTTTAGTTTTTACCTTTTTTAGTTTTTTTTTTAGTTTTTTAGATGAAAATTTTTTTAGTTTTTTCCTTTTTTTCTTTTTAGTTTTTTATTGGTTTTTACCTTTATGTTAGCTTATTTTTCAGTTTTTTCCTTTTTTTTAGTTTTTTTTATTTTTTATTTTTTTTAGTTTTTTACCTTTTTTTAGTTTTTTTAGTTTTTTTAGTTTTTTAGCTTTTTTTACTTTTTTTATTAGTTTTTAGTTTTTTTGTAGTTTTTGCCTTTTTTTAGTTTTTTCAGTTTTTTTTTAGTTTTTTATTGGTCTTTACCTTTATTTTAGCTTATTTTTCAGTTTTTTCCTTTTTTTTAGTTTTTTTTAGTTTTTAGTTTTTTTTAGTTTTTTACCTTTTTTTAGTTTTTTTAGTTTTTTTTAGTTTTTTAGCTTTTTTATTTTTTTTATTAGTTTTTAGTTTTTTTTGTAGTTTTTGCCTTTTTTAAGTTTTTTTAGTTTTTTAGCTTTTTTATTAGTTTTTAGTTTTTTTGTAGTTTTTGCCTTTTTTTAGTTTTTTTAGTTTTTTAGCTTTTATATTTTTTTTATTAGTTTTTAGTTTTTTTGTAGTTTTTGCCTTTTTTTAGTTTTTTCAGTTTTGACGTCACCTGATCCAGTTTTTTCAGGTGACGTCACCTGATCCACGATCCACAGATCCACAGACAACTTATTTTTATATATATAGATAGTTTTTTTTTTACTTATGTCCTGGTCGTCATTTATACTCCCTGTGTCCCAGTGCTTTGTTGATTGATAATCGAACATTCCTTTTGTCCTGGTCGCTTTCTCTTTGAGTTTCGTCATTTATTTTTTTCTTTTTTAGTTCTTTTAGTTTTTACATTTTTTAGTTTTTTTTAGTTTTTTAGATGAAAATTTTTTTTAGTTTTTTCCTTTTTTTCTTTTTAGTTTTTTTATTGGTTTTTACCTTTATTTTAGCTTATTTTTCAGTTTTTTCCTTTTTTTTAGTTTTTTTTAATTTTTTATTTTTTTTAGTTTTTTACCTTTTTTTAGTTTTTTTAGTTTTTTTAGTTTTTTAGCTTTTTTACTTTTTTAATTAGTTTTTAGTTTTTTTTGTAGTTTTTGCCTTTTTTTAGTTTTTTCAGTTTTTTTTTAGTTTTTTATTGGTTTTTACCTTTATTTTAGCTTATTTTTCAGTTTTTTCCTTTTTTTTTAGTTTTTTTAGTTTTTAGTTTTTTTAGTTTTTTACCTTTTTTTAGTTTTTTTAGTTTTTTTAGTTTTTTAGCTTTTTTATTTTTTTTATTAGTTTTTAGTTTTTTTGTAGTTTTTGCCTTTTTTTAGTTTTTTTAGTTTTTTAGCTTTTTTATTAGTTTTTAGTTTTTTTTGTAGTTTTTGCCTTTTTTTAGTTTTTTTAGTTTTTTAGCTTTTTTATTTTTTTTATTAGTTTTTAGTTTTTTTTGTAGTTTTTGCCTTTTTTTAGTTTTTTCAGTTTTGACGTCACCTGATCCAGTTTTTTCAGGTGACGTCACCTGATCCATCCACAGACAGACAGACAACTTATTTTTATATAGATAGATAGATAGATATATATATATAGATATATATATATATATATATATATATATATATATATATATATATATATATATATATATATATATATATATATATATATATATATATATATATGTATATATATATATATATATATATATATATATATATATATATATATATATATATATATATATATATATATATATATATATATATATATATATATATATATATATATATATATATATATATACATATATATATATATATATATATATATATATATATATATATATATATATATATATATATATATATATATATATATGTGTAATATATATATATGTAATATATATATATATATATATATATATATATATATATATATATATATATATATATATATATATATATATATAAATAAGTTGTCTGTGTGTGGATCTGTGGATCTGTGGATCAGGTGACGTCACACTAAATTATTTCACACTAATACAAAAGAAGAAAAAAAACTAAAAAAGGTAAAAACTACAAAAAAAACTAAAAAGAAAAAAAAACTAAAAAGGCTAAAAAATTAAAAAAAAGTAAAAAAAGGTAAAAATCTAATAACTAAAAAAAAACTGAAAAAAAAAAAGGCAAAAACTACAAAAAAAATAAAAACTAATAAAAAAACTAAAAAGCTAAAAAACTAAAAAAACTAAAAAAAACTAAAAAAAGGTAAAAGACTAAAAAAAAACTAAAAACTAAAAAAGAAAAAAACTAAAAAAAAGGAAAAAACTGAAAAATAAAAGAGAAAAAGAAAACTAAAAAAATATGAATAAATATATATAAAAATAAGTTGTTTGTGGGTTATGTCTGTCTGTCTGTCTGTCGAGTGACGTCGTGTTTGTCCGCATATGACGTCTGAATTATTTCCTACTAATACAAAAGAAGAAAAAAAACTAAAAAAGGTAAAAACTACAAAAAAAACTAAAAAGAAAAAAAACTAAAAAAGCTAAAAAACTAAAAAAAACTAAAAAAAGGTAAAAAACTAAAAACTAAAAAAAACTGAAAAAACTGAAAAAAGGCAAAAACTAAAAAAAAACTAAAAACTAATAAAAAACTAAAAAAGCTAAAAAACTAAAAAAACTAAAAAAACTAAAAAAAGGTAAAAAACAAAAAAAACTAAAAACTAAAAAAGAAAAAACTAAAAAAAAGGAAAAAACTGAAAAATAAGAGAAAAAAAAACTAAGAAAATATTAATAAATATAAAAAATATAAATATAAATATAATATAAATTAGCAATCAACAAAGCACCGAGACACAAATGACGACCGGGACACAGGGAGTATAAATGACGACCAGGACATAAGTAAAAAAAAACTAAAAAAACTAAAAAAATGGTAAAAACTACAAAAAAACTAAAAACTAATAAAAAACTAAAAAATCTAAAAATCTAAATAAACTAAAAAAAGAAAAAAAAAGAAAAAAGGAAAAAAATAAAGGAGAAAAACAAAACTAAAAAACGAATGTATATACAGACCGGGACACCGGGATACAAATGACGACCGGGACACAGGGAATATAAATGACGACCGGGACACAGGAACACAACTACAATGGGGACGCCGGGGGGCACAGGGGGATATAAATGACGACCGGGACACCGGGACACAAGGAATATAAATGACGTTCGGGACACTCAAAGAGAAATCACAGACTGGAACACCGGGACACAAATGACGACCGGGACACAGGGAATATAAGTGACGACCAGGACACAGGGACATAACTACAAAGGGGACGCCGGGGTGCACAGGGGGATATATAAATGACGATGGCGACTCAGGGAATGGTCGATTAGCAATCACCATCAACAAAGCTCAAGGGCAATCATTAGAATCATGAGGTATAGATCTGAATACGGATTGTTTTCCCATGGACCATTATATGTTGCATGTTCAAGAGTCGGTAAACCTGAAAATCTATTTATATGCACAGACAATGGGACAGCAAAGAATGTTGTATATTCGCAAGTTTTACGTAGTTAAAAACATATATATATATATATATATATATATATATATATATATATATATATATATATATATATATATATATATATATATATATATATATATATATATATATATATATATATATATATATTCACAGGTGGGACATAGGGACACAACTACAATGGCGCGTAACTAATATGGCGCGTAACGACTTACGCGCGCGGGGGGGCTTGGGGGGGGGGGCGAAGCTCCCCCACCAATTATGTGTTGGGGTGGCGCGAAGCGCCACCCCAACAGCTAGTATATATATATATATATATATATATATATATATATATATATATATATATATATATATATATATATATATATATATATATATATATATATATATATATATATATATATACATTATATATATTATATATATATATATTCATATATGTATATATATATATATATATATATATATATATATATATATATATATATATATATATATATATATATATATTATTTATTATATATATTTTCTTTTGGGACTCAGTGATTCTGTCGCTTCTCTTTTAACCACGGATATTATTTTCAATGCAATTTGATTATTCTTGCCACTTTTCTTCGAAGAGAATTTTTAGTTTTCTATTATGTGATGCTTATTGTCGTATATCTTCTAGTTGCAGATCTGGTTTGTGCTTCATTCTCGTGCATCATTACCTAACATATATTTCTAAGTATTTTATAGTTTTTCAGATGCAATTGAAATCATGTCGTCTTATTATTTGGTTTCAAGTTGTAGGGTGGCAAATCAGCAATTTTAGATTCTGAAGAAGAAGAAGAAGAAATTTATTCAATACAATACCATACAAAATATAATTCAAAATGGGAATCTATATATCTATCTATATATATAAAAATAAGTTGTCTGTCTGTCTGTCTGTCTGTCTATCTGTCGAGTGACTTCATGTCATCATTTCATCATGTCGTCATGAAGTTAGTTATCGTCATGTTTGTTATGACGATGAAGTCATTAAAAGTATTTAAGAAAATCGTTCCAAGACAAATTTTTAATTGTAAGAAGATCGTGGAGGGAAAAATGTTTAATTGTAAAATGACTGAAGAACCTACAATGGCAATAGCCGAGGAAGCTGCTCAAAGAGTCTATGCCAAAAAACTTGTGGCTGATAGAGAAAATAAGAAAAGAAAGCGCGCCGAGGAATCACAAGAACAGCAAGAAAACAGGCTTGCGGCTGATAGGGAAAGTAAGAACAGAAAGCGTGCCGAGGAATCACAAGAACAGCATAAAAACAGGCTTGCGGCTGATAGAGAAAGTAAGAAAAGAAAGTGTGCCGAGGAATCACAAGAGCAACCTCAAAATTATCGCCTGACATTCAGGTACAGCCCAGTCGATGATTATAGCTTGAGTAGATGTGTTAAAATCGGGACTATGTCTAAAATTTGTCCCATTGAAATTCAATGGTGAAACAATGGGAATGTATTGCGCCTCAGGAAAAGTTAAACTTCCTCTACTGGCTGCACCACCAGAGCCATTGAAGACTTTGCTTACTGGAACTACGTCCGAATCTAAGCGTTTTTTATCACAGATCAGAAAATGTAACTCAGGTTTCCAAATGACGTCGTTTGGTGCCCAAATCGAAAATCCAGATCAATTTATGCCTACTTTCAAAGTAAAAGGGCAAATTTATCATAGAGCAGGGTCTCTTCTACCATTCTCAGGCGAGAATCATTAATTTTTACAATTGTACTTCATCAGTGATAGAAATTCTGAATTGAATGCACGTTGCGAAATTTCTCCCGACGTTGAAAGGACAATCGTTTCCCAATTGCAACATTTTTTCCGCGAAAATAACAATTTAGTGCGTCTGTTCAAAACAGCCATCGATTTGATGCCTACTGATACGCATAAAATTGTTATTTCCACTGACAAAACGCCTCCTGGCCAACAAATGCTTAGATACAATGCTCCAACTATCGACGAAATGGCAATCGTTATGGTCGATGATCAGTTTTTACCTCGAGATATTACTCTTCATAAGCGAAACACTCAGTTGGTAAGAATTGCTGAAACTCATCGATGCGACGATGCCCTAAAATATCCTATCATTTTTTGGGATGGAGCCGACGGCTATCACTTTAATATTAAATTGATAAATTCAGCCACTAACAAAGAAATGAATCAGAAATGCAGTGCAATGCATTATTATTCCTATAGACTAATGATTCGGCAGGATGAAAACAATTATATTTTATAATGCCGTCTATTGTTTCACCAATACATCGTTGATATGTGTGCAAAAATTGAATCAGAACGTTTTCTATTTATCCGTCTGAATCAGACCAAGCTCCGTTCTGAACAATAAATTCATTTGCGAGATGCAGTTGTAAATGACGGTAATACCACAAACGTTGGAAAATTAACGATTTTACCTTCGTCATATGCTGGCAGTCCCCGTCATATGCATGAATATGTTCAAGATACTATTGCGTATGTTCGTCTCTATGGTCGTCCAGATTTATTTATTACATTTACATGTAATCAATGTTGGGACGAGATACAGCAGCTTTTACTTCAAGGACAATCGGCGGTTCATAGACTTGACATTATGGCCCGTGTCTTCCGGCAAAAATTGAAATAACTGACAAACTACATAGTAAAACTTGAAATGTTTGGGTCAGTGCGATGCTGGATGTACTCAGTGGAATGGCAAAAACGAGGATTGCCACACGCACATATACTGAACTGGCTACATTATAAAATTACTTCTAATGAAATTGACTATGTGATTTCCGCTGAAATACCTGATGAAAATATCGATAAGGGCTTATATGATATTGTTGTAAAAAATATGATACATGGACCTTGCGGTGCACTGAACGAAAATTCACCAAGCATGGCCAAAGGAAGGTGCACAAAGCAATATCCTCGACTTTTAGTACCCAACACAATTACTGGCAATGATGGTTACCCACAATATAGAAGAAGACCTACTGAAGATGGCGGTAAAACAGCAATAATAAAGAAGCGTAACAGTACCACCATCGATATAGATAACCAGTGGGTTGTTCCATATTCCCCTTTATTATCAAAAACCTTTAATGCACACATAAACGTTGAATACTGTAACTCCGTAAATGCAATCAAATAAATATGTAGATACGTCAACAAAGGCAGTGAAATGACAGTTTTTGGCTTGCAGTCCGAAATCAGTGATATCGACGAAATTGTGCAATATCAGGCTGGAAGATACATATGCAGTAATGAAGCTGTTTGGCGAATTCTTTCATTTCCGATACATGAAGGTAGTCCAGCTGTTGTTCACTTAGCGGTACATTTACAGAATGGTCAACGTGTTTATTTTTTCGGAATTCAACGTCCAACAAAGAGCCCTGAATCCACCGGATACAACGTTAACTGCTTTCTTTTCTCTATGCAAAAATGATTCTTTTACAAAAAAACTGCTGTATACTGAAGTGCCTTCGTATTACACGTGGAATACTAAAAATAAAGTATTTAAATCTCGAAAACAGGGTAAGTCAGTCGACGGCCAACCTACCATCTTCAAAGATACCACGATAGGAAGACTCTACGCCGTTCAACCCAATCAACATGAATGCTTCCTTCTACGCCTGCTTTTGGTGAATGTACCCAGTCCGACGTCCTTTGAGTGTTTTAGAACTGTAAACGGTACTATACATGACACTTACCGTAGTGCATGCCAAGCTCTGAATTTATTGGAGAATGACCAACACTGGGATAACTGCATCAATGACGCGTGCGAAACGTCAACTCCAGGTCAAATTCGTGAATTGTTTGGAATCATACTAGCAACTTGCTCTCCTTCAGGTCCTACAGAGTTATGGGAAAAATATAAATTGAAAATTTCCGAAGAAATACTCCATCGAAAACGGTTAGAGACGTCAGATATGACTTTTGATTTTACATCAGAAATTTATAACTACACTTTAGTTATTATAGAAGATTTGTGCGTATGTATGGCAAACAAACCTCTTCAGGACTTGGGAATGCCTTCACCTAATCGTACCGCTGCTGTTTCGACGTGTGGAGAATTGGATCGTGAACAAAGTTACAGTACGAGTGATCTATTCTCGTATGTACAAAATAACATTTCCAAGTTAACGTCGGAACAAAAAGACATTTATGATACGATAATGCATTGTGTCGATAACAACGTTGGAAAAATTTTCTTTTTGGAAACGTTTGTGATAAAACTGGTTCTGGCATCAATTCGATCAAAAAATGATATAGCGTTGGCAATTGCGTCGTCCGGAATAGCCGCAACATTGCTGTCTGGTGGAAGAACTGCTCATTCCGCTTTGAAATTGCCTCTGAATTTGCATTCTACAGAAACTCCCACGTGCAATATTTGCAAATCATCTGGGTTGGGTAAGGTATTGCAGCAATGCAAACTTATTATTTGGGACGAGTGAACAATGGCACACAAAAATCGCTCGAGGCTCTAGATCAATGTTTGAAAGATTTGCGAGGGAATTCGAAACCCTTTGGCAGTACGTTAATATTGCTTGCGGGAGATTTCAGGCAAACATTACCTATAATAACTAGATCAACCCCTGCAGACGAAATGAATGCTCGCCTAAAAAATTCTAATTTATGGGCACACGTAAAGACATTAAAATTAACTACAAGTATGCGTGTCCGATTTCAAAACGAGTACTCTGGTCAAACATTTTCAGATCAATTGCTGGCAATTGGAAACGGAAAGCTCCCAGTAGACTCAATTTCAGGACGTATACAACTACCTGCTGATTTCTGTAATTTTATGACGTCCAAAAATTAATTGATTGAAAAAGTATTTCCGAATATTCTAAACAATTATAAAAATAATAAATGGCTAAGTGAAAGAGCGATTCTTGCACCCAAAAATATAGACGTCCACAAAGTCAATAATATTGTTTTGACCAAGATTCGAGACCAGGCAGTCCTTTACAAGTCAGTCGACACAGTTTTGGAACCAAATGAGGCGGTTAATTATCCATCTGAATTTTTAAATTCCGTGGATCTTTCAGAGTTTCCACCACACGTGCTACAACTAAAAATAGGCGTACCAATAATATTGTTACGTAACATAAACCCACCAAAGCTTTGCAATGGCAAGCGACTTGCCGTAAAAAAAACAATGGAAAACGTAATAGAGACAACAATCTTGACAGGGCCTTTTGAGGGTGGGGCTGTTCTTATTCCTCGCATTCCCATGATTCCAACGGATCTGTCTTTTCAATTTAAAAGATCGCAATTCCCAATTCGATTAGCATTTGCAATCACCATCAACAGAGCTCAAGGTCAATCATTAGAAATATGTGGTATAGATCTTAATACTGATTGTTTTTCCCATGGACAATTGTACGTTGCATGTTCGAGGGTCGGTAAACCTGACAATCTATTTATATGCAGCGACAATTGAACAGCGAAGAATGTTGTATATTCGCGAGTTTTACGCATTTAATTTGTATTGTATCTATCTATCTATCTATCTATATAAAAACGAGTTGTGTGTATGAATGTTTGTTTGTTTGTAAAAAGAGCGTTTGCATATGACGTCATTATAAGTACATAAGGCTTTGTATATGCACAGATAATGGGAAAGCCAAGAATGTTGTATATTTGCAAGTTTTAGGTAGTTCAAAACACATATATAAATCTATCTATATTCATAGGTGGTACACAGAGACACAACTAAAATAATAAAACGTAACTAATATGGCGCGTAACGACTTACGCGCGCGAGGGGGGCTTGGAGGGGGCGCGAAGCGCCCCCACCAACTAGGTGTTGGGGTGGCGCGTAGCGCCACCCCAACATCTAGTCTATATATATAAAAATTAGTTGTCTGTCTGTCTGTCTGTCGAGTGACGTCATTATATGACGTCTGAATTATTTCATCATATACCAATTCAAAAACGAGTGTATTCAAGCCGAAGTAGCTTAGTTGGTAAAGCGTTATGTTCCAGGTTCCAGGTCCGAGAGGTTCCAGGTTCGAACCTTGGCTTTAGCTTTAATACAAAAGAATTAAGAAAACTAAAAAAGGTAAAAACTACAAAAAAAAACTAAAAAGAAAATAAGAAAATACTAAAAAAAACTAAAAAAGCTAAAAAACTAAAAAAGCTAAAAAAATAAAAAAAATAAAAAAAGGTAAAAAACTAAAAAAGAAAAAAAACTAAAAAAACTGAAATAAGGTAAAAACTAAAAAAAAAACTTAAAAGAAAAAAAACTAAAAACTAATAAAAAATTAAAAAAACTAAAGCTGAAAAATAAAAAAAAATAAAAAAATAAAAAAACTGAAAAATAAAAGAGAAAAAGAAAACTAAAAACCGGGACACAGGGAATATAAATGACGACCGGGGCACTCAAAGAGAAATTACAGACTGGGACACTGGGACACAAATAACGACCGGGAGATATAAATGACGACCGGGACACTCAAAGATAAAGTACCCACCCCAACAGCTAGTCTATATATATAAAAATAAGTTGTTTGTATGCTGTCGACTGACGTCATTATAAGGATTGAGCTGCATGTCGTCATGAAGTTAGTCATCATATACCAATTCAAAAACGAATGTATTCAAGCCGAAGTAGCTGAGTTGGTAAAGCGTTATGTTCCAGATTCTAGGTCCAAAAGGTTTCAGGTTCGAACCTTGGCTTTAGCATTAATACAAAAGAAGAAAAATGCTAAAAAAGGTAAAAACTACAAAAAAAAACTAAAAAGAAAATATTAAAAAATCTGAAAATATTAAAAATTAACAAAAACCTTAGAAAAGGTAAAAAACTAAAAACTAAAGAAGAAAAATACTAAAAAAAACTTAAAAAAAAGGTAAAAACTACAAAAAAACTAAAAAGAAAAAAAAACTAAAAAAGAGAAATAACAGACTGGGACACTGGGACACAAATAACGACCGGGACATATAAATGAAGACCGGGACACTCAAAGATAAATTACAGACCGGGACACCGGGACACAAATGACGACTGGGACACCGGGACACAGGAAATATAAATGACGACCGGGACGCTCAAAGAGAAATTACGGACTGGGACACTGGGACACAAATGACGACCAGGATACTGAGAATATAAATGACGACCGGGACACAGGGACACAACTACAACGGGGACGCCGGGGGCACAGGGGGATATATAAATGACGACGGGGACACAGGGAATGTTCGATTAGCAATCACCATCAACAAAGCTCAAGGGCAATCATTAGATTAATGAGGTATAGATCTGAATACGGATTGTTTTTCCCATGGACAATTTTATGTTGCATGTTCAAGAGTCGTTAAACCTGAAAATCTATTTATATGCACAGACAATGGGACGGCGAAGAATGTTGTATATTCGCAAGTTTTACGTAGTTAAAAACATATATATATCTATCTATATTCACAGGTGGGACACAGGGACACAACTACAATGGCGCGTAACTAATATGGCGCGTAACGACTTACACGCGCGGGGAGGCTTGGGGGGTACGAAGCGCCCCCACCAACTAGGTGTTGGGGTGGCGCGAAGCGCCACTCAAAAGCTAGTATAAAATAAGTTGTTTGTTTGTGTGTCTGTCTGTCTGTCCGCATATGACGTCTGAATTATTTCATCATATACCAATTCAAAAACGAATGTATTCAAGCCGAAGTAGCTGAGTTGGTAAAGCGTTATGTTCCAGGTTCTAGGTCCGAGAGGTTCCAGGTTCGAACCTTGGCTTTAGCATTAATACAAAAGACGAAAAAAAAATAAAAAAGTAAAAACTACAAAAAAACTAAAAAGAAAATACTAAAAACACTAAAAAAGCTAAAAAACTAAAAAGAAAACAAAAAAGGTATAATACTAAAAACTAAAAAGGAAAAAAACTAAAAAAAGGTAAAAACTACAAAAAAACTAAAGAGAAAAAAAAACTAAAAACTAATAAAAAACTAAAAAAGTAAAAAAACTAAGAACTGAAAAAGAAAAAAAACTAAAAAAAGGAAAAAACTGAAAAATAAAGGAGAAAAGGAAAGCTAAAAACCGGGACACAGGGAATATAAATGACAACTGGGACACTTAAAGAGAAATTACAGACTGGGGCACTGGGACACAAATAACGACCGGGAGATATAAATGACGACCGGGACACTCAAATAAATTACAGATCGGGACACCGGGACACAAATGACGACCGGGACACCGGGACACAGGGAATATAAATGACGACTGGGACGCTCAAAGAGAAATTACAGACTGGGACACTGGGACACAAATGACGACCGGGATACTGGGAATATAAATGACGACCGGGACACAGGGACACAACTACAAAGGGGATGCCGGGGGCACAGGGGGATATATAAATGACGACGGGGACACAGGGAATGTTCAATTAGCAATCACCATCAACAAATCTCAAGGGCAATCATTAGAATAATGAGGTATAGATCTGAATACGTAGTTAAAAACACATATATATATATATATATATATATATATATATATATATATATATATATATATATATATATATATATATATATATATATATATATATATATATGTATATATTCACAGGTGGGACACAGGGACACAACTACAATGGTGCGTAGCTAATATGGCACGTAACGACTTACGCGCGCGGGGGGGGGGGGGCTTGGGGAGGGGGGGGGCGCGAAGTGCCCCCACCAACTAGGTGTTAGGGTGGCGTGAAACACCACCCCAACAGCTAGTACAATATACTTATTCCCCCTCGAAAGGCTCCATGGCCATGGATGCAAGGGGGATACAAAAAATACAACATCCACAAAAAAACAAGAGCAAAGAGCTTTTATGGCACTTTTGACGAGGTCAGAAGAGCCAAGAACTAAGAGCTCATATGGTGTGAGCTCTAGAAAAATTCTAAGAATCAATAGATTGCTTTAAAAGGAAAATCAGAGGCTCAATGCCGGTCGGGATTTAAAATAAGGGCTCTTAGTCACGAGGTCCTTCTAAATATCAAAATTCATTAAGATTCGATCACCCACTCTTAAGTTAAAAATACCTCAATTTTTCTAATTTTTCCTCTCCCTTCAGCCCTCCAGATGTTCTAATTGGGGAAAACGACTTTATCAAGTCAATTTATACAGCTCCCTGACACGCCTACCAATTTTCATCGTCCTAGCACGACCAGAAGCACCAGACTCACCAAAGTGCTGGACCCCCCTAACTCCCCCAAAGAGAACAGATCCAGTCTAGTTACGTCAGTCACGTATCTACGACATTTGTAAGCATTTTCCAAGATTTCTGGTTTCCCTCTCCAACTCCCCCCAACATCAACAGATTTGGTCGGGATTTGAAATAAGAGCTGTGAGATATGAGTTCCTTCAAAATATCAAATTTCATTAAGATCCAGTCACCCGTTCTTTAGTTAAAAATACCTCAATTTCTCTAATTTTTCCAAATTGACAACCCTCAGCTCCCCTAAGGAGAATGAATCCGTACAATTTATGTCAATCTCGTATCTATAACTTGTGCTTATTCTTCCCATCAAGTTTCATACCGATATCTCCACTCTAAGTGTTTTCCAAGATTTCCGGTTTCCAAGATTTCTGTTTCCCCCTCCAACCCTATATGTCCCCGGATCTGATTCGAATTGAAAAAGGAGCATCTGTGACATAAGATTCTTCTATATATCAAGTTTCATTGAGATTCGATCACCCATTCGTAAGATACTTCGATTTTCACGTTTCCCAAGAATTCCGGCTTCCCCTCCAACTCCTTTCAATGTCACCAGAACTGGTCGAGATTTAAAATGAGAGTTTTAAAGAATAAGATCCTTCTAGATATCAAATTTAATTAAGATCTGATCACCCGTTTGTAAGTTACAAATACCTCATTTTTTCTAATGTTTCCGAATTACTCCCCCTCCCAACTCCATAAAAAAGAGCATATCCGGTCCAGTTATGTTAATCACGTATATAGGACTTGAGCTTATTTTTCCCACCAAGTATCATCCCGATCCCTCCACTCTAAGCGTTTTCTGAGATTTTAGGCTCCCCCCGTAATTCCCCCCAATGTCACCGAATCAAATCGGGATTTAAAATAAAAGCTCTGAGACATGATACCCTACCAAACATCAAATTTCATTAACATCGCATCACCCATTCGTAAGTTACAAATAATTCATTTTTTCTATTTTTCCGAATTAACCGGCCCTCACTCCAGCCAGCCACCCCCTCCCCCCAACTCCCCCAAAGAGAGCTGATCTGGTTTGGTTATGTCAGTCATGTATCTAGGACTTGTGCTTATTCTTTCCACCAAGTTTCATCCTGATCTCCCCGCTTTAAGCGTTTTCCAAGATTTTTGGTCCCCCTCCCCCTAAAGACGCTGGACCCAGTTAGGATAAAAAATAAACGATCTGAGTTTCGAGTTCCTTTTAAATATGAAATTTCATTAAGACACGATCACTCTTTCGCAGGTTAAAAATATCTCATTTTTTCTAATTTTTAGAATTAACCCTCCCCTCTCCCAACTTCCACAAAGAGAACAGATCCATTCGGGTTACGTCAATGCCGTATCTAAGACTTTTGCTTATTTTTCCCACCAAGTTTCATCCCGATCCCTCCGCTCTAAGCAGTTTCCAAGATTTTAGGTTCTGCCCACCCAACTTCCCCTTCACAGGATAAGGTCGAGATTTAATATAAGAGCTCTGCGACATGATATCCTTCCAAAAATCAAATTTCACTAAGATCGGATCGCTCCTTCGTAAGTTAAAAATACCTAGTTTTCTAATTTTCAAAATTAACCCCCCCCCCCTCCACTCCCCCAGAGACAGCGGATCCATCCCGGTTATGTCAATCACGTATCTAGGACTTGTGCTTAAATTTCCCACTAAGTTTCATCCTGATTCCTCCACTCTAAGCGTTTTCCAAGATTTTAGGCTCCCCCTGAATTCCCCCCAATGTCAACGGATCCGGTTGGGATTTAAATTAAGAGCTCTGAGACACGATATCCTTCCAAACTTCAAGTTTCATTAAGATCTGATCACTCCTTCGTAAGTTAAGAATACCTTATTTTTCTAATTTGTTCAAAATTAACCCCCCTCCTAATTCCCCAAAGAGAGCAGATCCGTTCCAGTTAAGTCTATCACGTATCTAAGACTTGCTCTTATTTTTCCCACCAAGTATCATCCCGATCCCTCCACTCTAAGTGTTTACCGAAGTTTTAGGTTCTTCCCCCTCAATTCCCCCTAATGTCACCGAATCCAGTCGGGATTTAAAAAAAAACTCTGCGACACGATACCCTTCCAAACATCGAATTTTATTGAGATTCCATCACCCGTTCGTAAGTTTACAAATACTTCATTTTTTTTAATTTTTTCGGATTAACCAGCCCCCCACTCTCCCCCCCCCCCAGATGGTCAAATTGGAAAAAAGACTATTTCTAATTTAATCTGGTCCGGTCCCTGATACGCCTGCCAAGTTTCATCGTCCTAGCTTGCCAGGAAGTGCCTTAAGGAGCAAAACCGGGACAGACAGACAGACAGACCGACAGACCGACCGACTGAATTTGCGATCGCTATATGTCACTTGGTTAGTACCAAGTGCCATAAAAAGAGAACAATAGCCAAATAACATATAAGATGAAAAAGAGAACATACCTGAGACCTGGAGTCAAAGCGCAAAGAAGACAACTATACACCATGAACTAGAATTCATTCCCTCGTTCTTGTTTAAAAATACGCCAAAATAATAAGGATTTGGAGTTTTGAAATAACTATCACTTAAAACCACATTATCACTATTAATAGGTAATAATAGAATTTTCGTGGCAAATGTTCAGGGCTTCCTTCCATACAATATTATATGTCGGACCTTCACTTTTAGGCGGTTGCACATACAACGTTAACGATTCCCAATGATTTGTAAATCAGACTGGCATATTTTACGCCATATTTGTAGATTAGTATTGGATTCTTTGTCATAGCTCTTTACTGTCAAACATTTCGACTTCTGTAGATTCTGTACAGTATATTTTATGAATATACTTCGCTGAATATATCGCTTATTTCTATATAATTTTTGGCTTATATTTTTTTTTAATCAAATATTATCAATTAATTTTTCTTGTTAACTTTTCTTATGCAGTTTAATCTAAGAAAGGGCTGGTCTAATATAATTGAGCGACTAATTGCCCTAATTTAATTTAATTAGGGCAACAAGCGTAAATCAGTCACAGCTAAATTTAAAAGAATAGGGAGGTAAGTACGAGAACCAGGATTAGAATCTTTTAATCTACTGTAATCAATTAGGGCTTTGATTGCATCAGAAGTCTGACCCGTACCCGTCTAACTGACCGTCTTTCAAACAGCACATTGTACGGACTATGTGGTTCAATCCTAATTTTTGGGCTATAAAAAGAGAAATGTTGAGACGCCTGACACTGAGACGACTTCTGTAAATGAACGATGATAGACAGTCAAAGATCGTCCTTGCCAGCCAACTATCAAGGGCCAAACAAAAAGTAAGTGATTCCCCCGTGGGGTGGGAGGAGGCCGTAAAAATGATTTAAGGGAAATCGGATATTCAGTACTGAACCAGCGTCAAGATGTAGCCAGTGTTGGCATGTGCATGCTACCTTTGCGTCAGTTGAACATCCCCCTCATGATACTGTGGAAGTTCACCTTTATACGGTAAGCTGTTCCAAAAATATTTCTGATACACCCTTTTGCTTACCTTTTCGTTTTCTTTTCCTCTTAATACTTTTAGCCTTACAAGTAATTGCAATTTAAGTAGTATTTGAGTATTTTAGTAGTATTATGCTAGTAGTAGTAGTAGCAGTAGTAGTAGTAGTAGTAGTAGTAGTAGTAGTAGTAGTAGTAGTAATAGTAGTAGCAGTAGTAGTAGCATGCACATATTGCCATTTGGTCAGTTGATCGTCCCCTTTAAACACTCTTTGAAAGTTCGAACTTAAACACCCAAATCCATTCTTGACATATCCCCTTTTGACAATCTGCATGCACATTGTAGTAGTAGTAGTACTACCGTTGTAGTAGTAGCACTAGTAGTACTACTGCTAGCAGTAGTAGTAGTGGTCTTTATAGCAGTAGTAGTAGCAGTAATAGTAGTAGTAGTAATAGTAGTAGTGGTAGTAGTAGAAGTAGTAGTAGTAATAGAAGTAGAAGTAGTAGTAGTAGTAGTAGTAGTAGTAGTAGTAGTAGTAGTAGTAGTAGGAGTAGTAGTAGTAGTAGTAGTATTAGTAGTAGTAGTAGTAGTAGTTGTAGTAGTAATAGTAGTAGCAGTAGTAGTAGCATGCACATATTGCCATTTGGTCAGTTGATCGTCCCCTTTGAACACTCTTTGAAAGTTCGAACTTAAACACCCAAATCCATTCTTGACATATCCCCTTTTGACAATCTGCATGCACATTGTAGTAGTAGTAGTACTACCGTTGTAGTAGTAGTACTAGTAGTACTACTGCTAGCAGTAGTAGTAGTGGTCTTTATAACAGTAGTAGTAGCAGTAATAGTAGTAGTAGTAATAGTAGTAGTGGTAGTAGTAGAAGTAGTAGTAGTAATAGAAGTAGAAGTAGTAGTAGTAGTAGTAGTAGTAGTAGTAGTAGTAGTAGTAGTAGTAGTAGTAGTAGTAGTAGTAGTAGTAGTAGTAGTAGTAGTAGTTGTAGTAGTAATAGTAGTAGCAGTAGTAGTAGCATGCACATATTGCCATTTGGTCAGTTGATCGTCCCCTTTAAACACTCTTTGAAAGTTCGAACTTAAACACCCAAATCCATTCTTGACATATCCCCTTTTGACAATCTGCATGCACATTGTAGTAGTAGTAGTACTACCGTTGTAGTAGTAGTACTAGTAGTACTACTGCTAGCAGTAGTAGTAGTGGTCTTTATAGCAGTAGTAGTAGCAGTAATAGTAGTAGTAGTAATAGTAGTAGTGGTAGTAGTAGAAGTAGTAGTAGTAATAGAAGTAGAAGTAGTAGTAGTAGTAGTAGTAGTAGTAGTAGTAGTAGTAGTAGTAGTAATAGTAGTAGTAGTAGTAGTAGTAGTAGCAGTAGTAGTAGTAGTAGTAGTGGTAGTAGTAGTAGTAGTAGTAGTAGTAGTAGTAGTAATAGTAGTAGTTAGTAGTAACGTGCAAATATTGCGTTTTTGGTCAATTTATCATCTCTCTTATAATTTCCTGAAAGTTCCAAATAGATATACTCAGTCATTCCTGAGTTATGCCCTTTTGACAACCCGTATTCACATAACATGTTTTGATTTAATTCAACTCTTCCCTCAACATTCTCTGAAATAATCGCCTGAATGCTCATCGTCATTTTGGAAACTAAAGGTTAAACATGCCCACCTTTCTCAATAACATATAGCTTACCATGTGTAAACAAAGGACGAATTGCCTAACTTACATCTGATTGCAATGAGGGAGTGACATCCCCGAAGAAAATGTTACTCGACCTTTCAAGTATGTTGAACAGCAAGGCAATTTCAAAATTCTGATAGAATATGTTTGGGGAAATGATGAACATGGGGGGGGGACTGGCTGCCTTCCAATCACTTTCGACTCTTAAAAAGGGATCTAGAGCTTTCAATGCCCAATTTAATGGGCTCCTTTTAAGTTAGGACGAATTGCCTAACTTACAATGAAGGAGGGTTGACTGTGGGGGTTGACTGCAATGAGGGGGTTGACATCCCCGAAGAAAATTTTACTGGACCTTTCAACTATTTTGAACAGCATGGCAATTTTTTTTCTGATAGAATATGTTTGGGGAAATGATGAACATGAGGGGGGGGGACTGGCTGCCTTCCAATCATTTTTGACTCATAAAAAGGGACCTAGAGCTTTCAATTTCCAATTGAGTGGGCTCCTTTCAAAGCTTCAACTATTACTTCTTCTATGCGAAGTACCTTGTTGAAAAAAATTCAGGTTCCTTAAAAAAAAACTCAGCTGCATGGCTCAATCAATTTCTATTGCTATTTCTGATAATTTGAGGATACTGTTTATTATTAAAAGGACACTAACTTTGTAGAGTTGTCGACAAAATTCAAAACGTTTGTTTTGATAAAGGCTTGTTTCTAAAAATAGTGTCTGATTTGCACTAAAGCTAAAGATTAAGGATCTTTGAAGTTACTAATTGCAAATTTGAGAGCTAAACTGGAGCATGAACGTCCAAAAAAAGCATGGACCTTACGTCCAAGGAGCGTGAACGTCCAAAAAAGCATGGACCTTACGTCCATGGGGCATGAACGTCCAAAACAAAGCATGGACCTTACGTCCAAGGAGCTTGAATGTCCAAAAAAAGCATGGACCTTACGTCCATGGGGCATGAACGTCCAAAAAAAAGCATGGACCTTACGTCCAAGGAGCTTGAACGTCCTAAAAAAAGCATGGACCTTACGTCCAAGGAGTATGGACGTCTAAAAAACGCATGGATCTTATGTCCAAGGAGCATGAACGTCCAAAAAAGCATGGGCCTTACGTCCATGGGGCATGAACGTCCAAAAAAGCATGGACCTTACGTCCAAGGAGAACGTCCAAAAAATAGCATAGTCCAAAGGCTTGTACCAAAGTTAAAACATACCTTAACATACGATCAGCATGTAAATTTTGAAATCATGGTCATATTGTTTAGAGTTTAGTAGCTAAATTTATATCATCATTCTCTCCTAGACTCACAAATGCAGCGTGCAGCAGGATAAACTTTTGAAATTGTGACCATGATTTATAATTTGTGTCTCTATCCACTTTAACAGTCAAATCTAACCACAAAATTCCTTTTTCAATCTCTAGGCTATTAATCCAGGAATTTTTTTCTAATTTAATGTTTTTTTTTCATTACTTCTCTCGAATCTATATTCTTAAATCTCCAAAAAAAAATGCAGAAATGTCAAGGAATAGAATATATTTACTTTCTTAATTAGGTCTAATGTACAATGCGTATAAAGGGTATGTGGTAGTAGTGTCGATATCCCTCCCCATCCCTTAAAAAGGGTGCTTGTATAATTTGTGCTTTAGTGATATCTTTAGATATTTTAGAACTTTCTTTTAAATTATATCATTAAAAAAGTATTTAGCCTGCTACTAAAAATTTCAATATTTTTTTAATTGAAATCGCTATTTTTATAGCTGTATGTTACCTTTCTCCTTCAAACACAACCATTTCACATACAGAGAGGATCGTTTGGC
This sequence comes from Artemia franciscana, assembly GCF_032884065.1. Lineage (NCBI taxonomy): Eukaryota > Metazoa > Arthropoda > Branchiopoda > Anostraca > Artemiidae > Artemia > Artemia franciscana. The sequence continues at coordinate 34,901,857 of NC_088882.1, read as the reverse complement.
TAAAAAAAAAAAAAAAAAAAAAACCGCCAGTAAAGTATGGAAACAATATCGTTCAATATATCACTTATTTGATTTAATTTCCTTTTATCCGAAACTTTGTTCCATTCTCCCTATTTATTTAGACTCATTTTTTTCACTACTGGTTCCAACTCCCAAAATTTGTATGCACTAATTTATGTTAGTTTTAAGATTTGTTAAGATTTAGACTTTAGGGGAAAACGGTAAGTTTTAAATTTTGTTAGAATTATTGGCTGTGCATAATTATTACTTTTATTACATATTCACTTTTATCCTGAACTCTTGCAATAGGATTTATTTTCTACAGAATATGTAAACTGTATTACTCTGCTAAATAAACTGACGTGTATTAAATATACTAACCTGTATATACTGATATGCATTATGTTCATTTTATTGCATTTAATAAACAACCATTTTGAAGAATGCTACCTCGTTACTAATACTACTCTAGAGTTAATCCATTTTGATTCTGATTGTGCTCAGGATTTATGGCTATGAATAAATAAACTATGAATAAAAGAAGAAAAAATAAAAAGAAGATAAAAAGAAAAATGTATATATAAAAGATATATGTCTATAAAAGATATAAAAATATATATGATAAAAGAAGAAAAAATATTCATATTTGTTACAAGATGTTTTTCAGGAAACCAAGACAGTCTGGGTGTCGAAGTGATATAAAAAATTATGTTAAATTGTTGCTATTTTGTTTCAATCATGTTTTCATGAATTTGATGTTACATCAGAATTCTACGACACAATTTAGATTTTGGTTCTTGACTTTACATTCATTAAGATTTTTTTTTTATTCTGTAAAATACGTACGTTTCCACGGAACATTTGTCCAGTTGAAAAACAAATCCAATCTATAGAAAAAACAAATTAGAGTGAAGTTAAAGAAAAAAAAGAGGGTTAGGTATTTTACTATAAAGCTTTTACTCATAAAAAAGGAAATCAACAACCATGCCTATTTTAATCCGATTTGTACAAATAATATGTGCTTAAACTTTGGAATAAATACTAACTGCATTCCTAATCAGGATATTCAAAGACCTTATAAAACAAGAGCTAATAGCTCATATGGCACCGGTGACGAGGTCAGAAGAGCCAAGAGTTCACATGGCATGAGCTCTAGCAAAATTCTAAGAATCAATAGATTTATTTAAGAGGAAAATCAGAAGCTTAATGCCGGTCAGGATTTAAAATAAGAGCTCTGAGACACGTGATCCTTCAAAATATTAAAATTAATTAAGATCCGATCACCCACTCGTAAGTTAAAAATACCTCGTTTTTTCTAATTTTTCCTCTCCCTTCAACCCCCCAGATGGTTGAATCGGGGAAAACGACTTTATCAATTCAATTTGTGTAGGTCTTTGACACACCTACCACTTTTCATCGTCCTAGCACGTCCAGAAGCACCGAACTCGCCAAAGTGCTGGACCCCCCTAACTCCCCCAAAGAGAACAGATCCAGTCTAGTTACGTCAATTACGTATCTACGACATTTTATCATTCTACCCACTAAGTTTCATCCCGATCTCTCCACTCGTCCAAGATTTCTCTTTCCCCCCTCCAACCCCCTATGTCTTTGGATCCGATTTGAATTGAAAATGGAGTATTTGAGACATAAGATCTATCGAGTTTTATTAAGATCCTATCACCTATTCGTAAGATAAAGATACCTCATTTTCCACGTTTTTCAAGATTTCTGGTTTCCCCCTCCAACCCCCCGATGTCACCGGATCTGGTCAGAATTAAAAATAAGAGCTCTGAAGCCCAAGTTCCTTCTAAATATCAAAGTTCATTTGGATCTGATCACCCGTTTGTAAGTTACAAATGCCTCATTTTTTCTAATTTTTTCGAAATACCAACCACTACCCCCCCCCCCAACTCCCCCAAAGAGATCGGATCTAGTTCGTTTACGTCAGTCACGTATGTTGGACTTGTGCTTATTCTTCCCACCAAGTTTCATCCTGATCTCTCTACCCTAACCGTTTTCCAGGATTTTCGCCCCCCCAACTCTCCCCAATGTCACTATCTCTGGTCAGGATTTAAAATAAGAGATTTTAGTTATAAGGTCCTTCTAAACATAAAATTTCATGAAGATCAAATCACTCCTTCATAAGTTTAAAATACCTCATTTTTTCTAGTTTTTCAGAATTAACCCTCCCCCCAAACTCCCCCAAAGAGAGCAGGCTATGTAAATCACGTATCTAGGACTTGTGCTTATGTTTACCAAAGTTTTTAGGTTTACCCTCCAACTCCCCCCAATGTCACCGGATCCGGTCAAAATTTAAAATGCTCTGAAACACGATGTCCTTCTAAATATTAGAACTGTGGTATTTCATTAGGAATAGTCAGAGAAACAGGCTCTACTTAAACAAAGACCTTAACCTAGGCGCTTAGATAAGTACCTCCCAACCTACTTTTAAACATTTGTTGAACATTAGCCCATGACCGAAGACTATTAAAAATGATTACAATTCTACTTAGCCAGAATGATGGATTACTTTCAAGACATTGAGTTAGGGTATTTTGATTTTGAATTGATTCAAAAAGTAAAGGTTAGAAACCAAAGTGATTTCCATAAGTATCCTTCTTGACTTCCTTCAGTTGACTGGTAAACAAATGAAAATGACCGTTCAAGTCAAGAGGACACATTATTCAAAAGTCTGAAAGGGTTGATGTCAGGCCAAATTTGGAGAATAGAAATCCAATGAAAATGTCATATTCAGCTTACTCTGTAGAACGGAAAATTGATATCTCCATCCCATAATTTATTCTACTAATGATAGGAAATATCAAAGGGCTCATTTTTCCTAGCTTTATGTGTCAAATTTAAGGGGATAAAATGAAAAATATGGAGTATTTCTGGGGGTGGTTTTGTTTGACTAAACAAATAGGTTCTCATGAAAATTGGACTGTTGGTATCTGGATCAATGCTCGTAGGGATCAAAGCTTAGAATAACAGCAACTAAATTTTGGGATCCCAACGTTAAAACTAAAGTCGGTAACTAGGACTGAATCCAGGTACAGAAGCGACGACTAAGTACCGATAATACTTGGCCCAAATGAACTAAAGTCGGGGTAGTAACTTATTATTTTCGGTGCGCACAAAATTTGGGGCTAGCTGTGAAGTTACGCTGTGTAACGTTAGCTGTGTAGTTACGTTATAGGAAATGTTTACTTTTGCAAGTTACCAAATAGATAATGTTTTCAAAATAAAGCATATGTTAATTGCATAATAGTTTATTAAAAAAAAAAAAATCTACGCTAAATCAGGTTTTCTAAGATTAAAAACCTATGACTGTAACCTATGATAAAAACTAATGATTAAAAACCTTCAGAGTGTCTTTACTTCAGGATTTATAAGATTTTTACCTAATAAAGAGTCTTTAATAAATCTACAAGGGCCCCAACCAAATTACAATTTCTAAGACTGTTACATAATATAGAGTCTTTAAAAAAATTTCAGGGAGTCCACCAAAACAAGACTTCCTTGGCTTTTACCTAATAGTTTCTTTTTCTAACCTGTGAGTACAGGGCATGTTTACTTCAGGATTTCTAAGATTGTTATGATTAAAAAACTTCAGGGGGCCCGCTAAATCAAGATTTCCTTGGCTTTTACCTAATATTTTATTTTAAAAAAACTACGCCATATCAAGACTACCGTGGTTATACTTTCAGAAAACCTATGAGGGGCCGGGCCAGATCAGTATTTCTAAGATTGTTACATAATAAAGAGTCCTTAAAAAAACCTTCAGGGAGCCCACTAAATCGAGATATCCTTGGCTTTTACCTAATAATTTCTTTTTTTTAAAATTTACGCCAAATCAGGATTACCATGATTATTCCTTGAAAAAAAAACCTATGAGGGGCCCCACCAAATCAGTATTTCTAAGATTGTTGCATAACAAATGGTCCTTAAGAAACCTGGGAGCCTGCTAAATCAACATTCCCTTGGATTTTACTTAATATTTTCTTTTTTTAAACCTGTGCTTATTATAAGACCAGGCCTTATTTATTTTAGAATTTCTAAAATTGATATGATTTAAAACCTTCAATGGGCCCGCTAAATCAAGATTTCCTTGGGTTTTACCTAATATTGTTTTTTTCTTTTTTCTAAACTAACGCCAAATTAGGATTACCATGGTTGTTCTTTTAGAAACCTTTAGGGGCCCCCACCAAATCCTGTTCCTTTGATTGTTATGATTAAAAACGTAAGGGTGTGGGGAAAACCTTTAGGACTCCCTCCCCTCCACCCCTAAATCCTGTTTTCTTTTATTGCTAACATTGAAAACCTAAGGGTGAGGGGGAAAACCTTTAGGACCTACCAAAACAGGATATCTTTGATTGTTGTGTCATAGGGTTTGGGCGTTACCTAACAGAGAGAATTTCTTCAGGATTCAAATGTTATCTAATAGTCTCTTTAAAATATCCTATGCCAAACCAGAATGTCCTTGGATGTTATGTTTAAAAACCTATGAAGGCCAGGAAGCTTTTGTAGCTATGTTATAGCAAGAATAAAAGGAAAAAAATAATTGAGGAATTAAAAATACTGAGGTAGAGTGAATTCTTTGCGTTTTTTGAAAAAAAATTCTTTTATCATCACGAGCCGTGAAAACTATGGTTTCCTATCATCGATATAGAAGGAGTGGAAGTGTAACAGGGGGCTAGTTATATTTTTCACTGGAGGAGACGCATTTTTTCACTTCATAGAAAACTGAAATTTCATTTCTTTTTAAGGGAAATATGGAGTAATGTCCCCCACCCACGAAAAGGGCAAGGGCATGTGATGCACCAACAACCGCTCTGCAAAGTCTCGAGACGGTATATATGGCAAAGTTGGCGTGCACTCCGTGGCCCACTCAAGATTTGCACCATATGACAGTGAAGCTGCAGGAGATCTCTCATGCAAGGCCATGATACGCTCCCTTTGTCCCAGTGCATAAAAGCTGCTGATCTTAATTTAAGTGTAAATTCTTTTATATTTCTCGAAGAGTTAAATATTTTAGCGGTAAAACGTGATGTTTTCAGCCTAATGAATATTCTTGTTCTGGTATAATAAAGCGGAAAAATAACTGGAAAGATTTGTGTGGAAGGGTGAATGGTATTCCTCATCCTATTCACTGCTCAAGTAGCACATTTATTTTACCTTAATAAGGGAAGAATAACTAGGCTTTTGCCGCTCCTAAAAATAATCCGTTCTTTTCATGCTTTGTAGGGCTTTTCACTACAAACAAATTTTTCTTTAAACTATTAAGACTATTGATGCTACTCCCTCCATCGTGCTACTCCCTCCATCGTTAAAAACAATACATTTCTTTTGGGTTAATAAGGGGGAATGGTCCGTTAGTTCTGAATGGTATGAGGTGCCACTGCTCCTCAGATTAATAACACATTCCTTTCAGGTTAATAAAAGAGGTGTATAACTAAAATCTTCCTGCTTCCAAAAATAATTCATTTTAATGTTGACAGTTTTTCGAAGAGGGAATTTGAGGGACCTTAGATTAATATTCCTCTGCAGGAGAATTACGAGCCCCTGTCCTGTTAGTTCTGAAGGCCTTGAAGAGCCTTAGATTAATATTCCTTTTCACAGCTTAAGGGAGTAAGAATTCTTATTCTTTGTCCAGGCCCCCGAGAACCATTATTTCAATCTACTGACTAACAATCAACTGGCTGATTTTCATGGCATAGGAAGGAGCATCATCCTGCCAAAGGCTCCGAAAAATGATGACCTGGCATGGATTGACGATCTACTGATGGATTTCTTTGGACCTGCAGTAATGAACACCAATAGCCCCCCAGTAAGTTTTTTAAGACAATTTAGAACACTGTAATACCTGGAATGTAAAGGGGACAACTTACGTGAAAACTTCCAATATTAAATTTAAAACTGATACTTAAGCGGGATATGGACCCAAAGAGTCTATGTATGAAATGATTTCTGGTCGTTACATTCTTAACTGGTAGTATGGTCTTAATACTTCCAAAGGGTTCAATGTATGGCCATTAAACCTTTAGGTGGTAGCGTTGTCTCAATGCATCTGACGGGTCACTCTTAAGTATTTTCTTTTCAGCCTAATATAATTTCTTTCAGAGGATGAAATGAAGAGTGTTTCAATGAGCTTATAAGCTCTCTTTATTTTCTAATCTCATACTCCCACTAGGGGCCTATGGTCACTCATTCATTTAGTACATACTAAATTCACTATAAAGCATATAATAAACCATGTAAAAACAAGATCTCCTGAAGATAACTTGCTGTGTTGAAGTTAATTTAGTGTATTAACAGTTCTAGCATCCTTACTTCAACAAAGTTCAACCAGGACTGGTTGAACTTTGTTGAAGTAAGGATGCTAGGGTTGTTTTGAAAAAGTTTTTACAAAAACATTATTAGTTTTAATTTTCGCATTTTAATGTAAGTTTATTTATATATACATTTTTTTCTCTCTCTCTTTCTCGTATTGTGCTGAAGACAACCCTTGGACATGGGGCCGAAATATTCACAGAATTGATTTCCACTGTCTTGAAAAGATTTTCCCTATTGTTTCAACTTTGTATTTGTTTGTTATGGAAAGGCAGTGTGGTCTTCGTCACTAAAAACATTTTTAACGAAAATTATACCAAATTGCAATTAAATATTTTTAGAAAATGCAAAAAAATCTATTATTGTGTGTTTTGGTGTGTGGCAAATATCTTTAGTGTGTGGCAAGAGGCATATGATAAATCCCGGTGAACCACAATTTTTACTCTCGGCACACAATCAAGCTACTAATAAACCTTATGGATGCATTCTTATGGATCTTAATGAAAACACACCCGAAGAGTTAACATGTAGTCACAAATATTTTTGTCAATAAATTTACCGTATATTTACCAGTGAATAGTAAAAAAGTCATTAGTCGCTATCATGACGCTGAAGAGGCTTAATAAGAATAATAATAATAATTTATTTCTTACCCACTTACAAAAGCGAAAAAGTGGAGTGAAAGGGAAAAAACAAACAACTACAAATAACACAAAAAAACCAAAAACAAATAACACAAAAGCACAAATACAAGAAAAAAAATTACAATTTATCAAAAGAGGCGGATAAGATGATTTTTAGGACCAAGACTGATTGGCACTTCATCAGTTAATTTTGAACTTAGTTTTTCCACTGAGAGAACAATATCCGTCGCTGATATTTACTAATTAACCTTCGGTTCCGAAATGATCATGGTGAATAAAGTAAGAGTTTACAATACCAATTGTAATCCGTCTTGACCGTCTTTATGTCACCTTCATTCAAAAGCATATAAAAACCAGCACAAAATAACATAGAATGGTCGCAGAAGCTCAAGTACAGCTTTGTAAGAGTTTGTCGCCAGAAATGTCCAAAATTTCTAAAAATTTTAGAATACCCCAGTTTAAGATTAAATTGAATTTCCCAAATTGTCTGAATACGAAAAGAACTCAGAGAGTTGCAAACAGAAATCCAAAGCCATCAAAAAGAAGTACCTTTTGGTACGGAAAAGGAGCTACAATCCAAAGGATGAGACGAACTAACCCCATTAAATTTAAGAAAATCACATTTATCTACATTTAGCAATAATCTAATTCTTGCAAATGCATCAGCGACGGATCGGACAGAACGTGCTAAACTGGCCTCAGTTCGGCTAATAAGAAGCAAGTCTTCAGCATAAGCTAAGTATGATACGTCTGTGAATCCGGTAATACAAGAACTACGCATACCAGACAAACCATTTTCAGTAGATGCATTAAATATATAAGTTGAGAGATCTCCCCCCTGTCTAACTCCACACTTGACTTTTGAATACTAGAACTTCAAAACCAGAACCACAGATGCATTCACGCCAAGCTGACTAAGAGCATACCAAGCATGGGCATGGCAAACACTATCGAATGCTCCAGATATATCGAGGGTGCAAAAATGAAGACTATAACTACTCTGAGTTGCTTCCTAAATAAGCTGCGCTAAAACGCGATGAGCCTGTTGACATCTCAGACCTGACACGAAGCCGAACTGGTTAGCCTCATAATTTACAAATTCATCGATATGTGGAAGTAGAACATACTCAAATAATTTACTTAAAGTACAGGCGACAGTAATTGGCCTGTACGAATTACACCAATCTAGATCTTTTCCTTTCTTTAATATAGAATTAACACTTTCACATAAAAATGAATCAAGAAATAGACCTTGTAAGGCACGTTTGATATAATAACTGAACATGCGACAGAAGTTCAGCTGACCTCGGATCAAGATGAGCCGCAAAAATACCATCAAGGTCACAAGACTTTGACTTCAGTATATTAGATTTCAATATATTAGATTTATCAACAGGTATAATATGTCTTTGGCTGACCCTATTACGAAGAACCTTCGCCACTAAAACAGCATAACGGCTCTGAACATCATAATTAATAGCGGAAAAGATACGCGCACAATGTTTAATCCACGACAACATTGTAATAATATCACTAGAAGATTCTTCGAGTTTAGGCGCATTCAGCACATTTTGCCACTGTTTACCATAAGTCGGAGATTCAGCACCCGAAAACCGAACTGCACGAATATGACACTTATAAGTTGATCTTGTTCTCTGATTGATGCTAAAAACTTGCCCACTAGAAGGTCTACAGCAAGCAATCGACATTTTCAACCAAAACTTGGCTTGGTTCTTCACTTTCTTAAGTTCCGGATCACACTTCCCAAAAGGTCTTACGGGTGTTAAGTCGCACGCGAATCAACGGAACAGCTATTGCTTCAGCTTCTTTAATTGAAGAAACGATATTTCTATAGTAAGAGTTTAACTTACCACGACTATTACTGACAAAATGACCAGTGCCAAGAAGATGATAAGGCACCGAAATGGTGGATAGCAGAAAAGCGAGAGTCGAAAAATAGAGTGACCAATTTGCATTATCCCAATCAAGTTTGCAAATCCATTTCTTAGGCTTAGGAGGAACACTGAAACTGATGGTAGAGATAATAGATAGATCTAAATTAAGAGGGAGATGGTCATAGTCTCATTCCTCATCGTCGACATGAACATCAGAGGAATGAAGAAGGGGCAAACCCACACAATGTTCCAAATCAGAAACTTCTCCATTATTATGGATATATGAGAAGCTGCAATCTTTATTTAAAATCCTATGCGCAGCTGGTAGAGCATTTATTAGGGTCTTAGATGGACTGGATGATATGTGAATGTTGCAAGTAAATCACCGGCAAGAAGCTATGAATACCCAAGAGATTTAATTCCGCTAATTAGACCAAGTAGCTTATCACAAGACTTGGCAAAACTCGAGAACGACTGTACCGACATTTATCATGCGGCTGGTAAGCCACAGATAATTAGGACAGAGTCACTAAGTCTTACAGCCATAAAATCCTCAGATGAGTGGTAGCAAACCGGTGATAAATCTGCAAGATTTCGTCTGATATAACACGCGAGGCCACCAGAAGGCCTACCCCGAGTCCGTCTAGCATTGGCATAAAAACAATTTGATCACGATTCCTTTGTAAAAAGTTCATGCTGCAGCCAGGAAGACAAACGATGTCGTCACAAAAGTGACGACAAGTGTTCTTGCAGGAGAAGGATATCAAAATGGCTCAGCTTTTCCTCCAGACTTGGCACTTTGTCTCTAGTCCCGTTAATGTCAAACGAGCACACCGAAATTTTGAGACACTTCATTTATGAAGGTGGCCTGTAAGCCTGAAAACGAGGAGAGGGAAAATTAAATTCCACATGATCATCTCCTCAATTTGCGCATTTTATCTAATCCGTACATGGAAATTTCAAAAATCTTAGACAGTAAACCTGTAGCGTATCATCTACGTGATATGAAAGATGATGAGATTCTTGGCGGTTTTTATGATTATAATTTACAGAAAGATAAAAATAATGGAATGTATCAAAATAAAAAGATATTAAAGAGTCAAACTTGCAAGGGTAAGAGACATTTGCTTGTTCGCCGGCTATGATACAACTCTGATTTTGATTCTTGGATTGCTACTGAAGACGTTCACAATGAATAACGATTTTTATTTAACATTCATGTCAAATATCTCTGACCCACTCTATAATGATTTGAATAAAACAATCGATTTTTGGACAAAACTATCCCCAGCCACCAGATTTGAGGATGAGTATAATGTTGCTCTTGTCGATTGTATTCTTAAGAATACGTATGAAATAGTAAGAAAATATGATACATACGAGATTAAAGTAAGAACCTCTGACTTCTCTGAGGAGAATTCGATGGCAAATTTTGACCCTGATGATTAACCCTGTGCTCTATACACTACGAGAAATGCAAGAATATGCAAAAGCTGGGTCGAGTTATCAACAAAAAAATTCTGAGTTGAAAAAATGGTGGCTTCATATTCAACTATTCAACAGAACAGAGGAGAATTTACATTACCAATCCACGTAAGAATAAAACATTTTTCCTCGACGGGATTTACATGAGATTCTTGGTTCTAAAGATCGTATTATTAAAGCTAAAATTCCAGTGACAAGGATCATATTATCGATGCAGACCACCCGGCTTCTCATCAGACAATTTCTTTATGCCTCCTTTGTCGAGACATCGAGAGTCGGTAATATCAATGTCCCCATTCTACGTGTTCTAGAACTAAAAACCAATCACCAATATCTTTACCACTACAATGTAAAGCACCTTCAATATATTCTAGTGAACACTTAATATTTGGAGCTCTGTCAGTTAATTTTAAGAAGTGAATTGGGCGATCCTCTAGCAATAACAAAAGCTTTGGCCGTGATTACATGTCATTTTTGACCCATCCAGTGAGATCGCTAATAGAAAATGCTGTTTGTCCTTATATCGTTTAGCATTCTCCGAGAAAATAATTTCCTTTGAAGAGATGACTCATAGAAAATCATTTTTTTCCAAATCTTCTATATTCTATTTCTCATTATAACGTTAAGCATTCTTTTAAAATATTTTCCTTTGAAGGAATAACTCATAGAAAATTATCATTTATAATCAAACATTTTTCCAAATCTTCTAGATTCCGTATAAGTTTTTGTTTCTCAAATATCATTTTGAGTCCTGTGCTGTTTTTGCTAATGTAACTTGTTGCATATTGATTTTTTTCTTCGTGAAAGGTTTACATTGATTTTGTTCTCTTGAAACTGATGTTGTTCATGGAAAATGTTGCATGCTGATTTTTTGTTCACAAAATATGTTGTGTGCTGATTTTTGTTCGTGAAACTTGTTGCTTATTTATTTTTCTCTTGGTGAAAAGTGTAAACTGAATTTCTCCTCGTGAAACTGATTATTTTCGTTGAACTTGGTGCGTGCTTATTTTTGATAGTAAAATTTGTTACGTTCTGATTTGTGTAGGCGAAAATTGTTGCAGGTCCATATTTCTCTTCGTGAAAATTGTACATTGACTTTTCTAATCGTGGGACACATTCTGTTCATTAAACTTTGCTGTTTTTGCTCATGAAACTTGTTGCATATTGATTTTTCTCTTCGTGAAAGGTTTACATTGATTTTCCTTTCGTTAAACTGATGCTGTTCATGGAGCATGTTGCATGCTGATTTTTCGTTCACGAAATGTGTCGTGTGCTGATTTTTGTTCGTGAAACTTGTTCTATGACTCATATAAAATCATCATTTAGATTCAAAAAATTTTCCAAATCTTCTACATTCCATAAAATTCTTTGTTTCTCAAATATCATTTTGAATCCAGTGATATTGTATCTCATGAGACTTGTTGCATGTTACATATTGATTTTTCTGCTCGTGAGAGGTTTGCATCGATTTTCTTCTCGTGAAACTGGTTGTGATTTTTCTTCGTGAAACGTGTGCATATTGATTTTTCTCTTCGTGAAAAGTGTAAATTGATTTTCTTCTCGTGAAACTGATTATTTTAATTGAACTTGGTGCGTGCTGATTTTGTTAGTATTTGATTTGTGATTTTGATTTGTGTTGGTGAAACTTGTTGCAGCTTGATATTTCTCTTCGTGAAACTTATAAATTGACGTGTCTTATCGTGAGACAGATTTTTATTCATCAAATTTTGCTGATTTTGCTCATTAGACTTGATGCATATTGATTTTTCTCTTCGTGAAACGTTTACATTGATTTTCTTCTCGTGAAACTGATGTTTCAATATTCATGTTGCATATGGATTTTGAATCCTTGGTGAAACTTGTAATTGATTTTTCTCCTCGTAAAACTAATTTTGTTCATAGAATTTCTTACGTGCTGATTTTTTTCCTGGAACTTGTTGCGTGCTGATTTTTGTTCGTGAAATTTGGTGCACTTTGATTTTTCTCTTCTTGAAACTTGTGCGTTGATTATTCTCCTCGTTATACTGATTTTGTTAATGGAACTTGTAAAGCGTTGATTTTTTTTCGTGTAACTTGTTGAATGTTGATTTTTGTTCGTGAAACTTGTTGCATCTTGATTTTTCTCTTCGTAAAACTCGTACATTGAATTTTTCTCCCCGTGAAACTGATTTTGTTCATGGAACTAGTTACGTGTTGATTTTGTTCGTAGAACTTTATTGCGTACTGATGTCCGTTCACGGAACTTGTTGCATTTTCTTTTTGTTGGTGATATTTGTTGTATCTTGTTTTTCTCTTCGTGAAACTTGTACATCGATTTCGCTCCTCGTGAACTTGATTTTGTTCATGGAACTTGTTGTGTGCTGATTTTGTTCCTACGATTGGTTGCGTGCTGATTTTTGTTCGTGAAACTTGTTACACGTCGATTTTTCCCTTCGTGAAACTGATTTTGTTCATGGAAGTCGTTTTTTGTTCGTGAATATTATTACTTGTTGGTTTTTCTCTTCGTGAACCATGTACATTGATTTTTATTCTAGTTAAACTGATTTTGTTCAAGGAACTTGTTGCGTGCTGATTTTGTCCATGGAACTTATTGCGTACTGACTTTTTTCGTGAAACTTGTTGCAGGTTGATTTTTCTTTTCGTGAAACTTGTACATTGATTTTATCTCCTCTTGAAACTGATTTTGCTCAAGGAACTTTTTGCTTGCTCGATTTTGTTCGTGGAACTAGTTGCTTGTTGATTATTGTTTATAATACTTTTTGCATGTTGATTTTTGTCTTTGTGAAACTTGCATATTGATTTTTCTTCTCCTGAAACTGGTTTTATTCGTAGAACTTGTAGTTTGCTGATTGTTGTTGGTGGAAATTTTTGCTTGCTGATTCTTGTTAGTGAGACTTGTGGCACGGTGATTTTTTTTTCTTCGTGAATTTTTTACATTTATTTTTCTCTAGTAAAACTGATTTTGTTCATAGAACTTGTTGCATATTAATTTTGTTCCTGGAACTTGAGTGCTGAATTTGGTTAGTGAAACTTCTTGCGTGTTGATGTTTTTCTTCGTGAAATTTATTCATTTATTTTTCTCCTCATGAAACTGATTTTTTCATGGGACTTGTTGCGTGCTGATTTTGGTACGTGGAACTTGTTGCGTTCTGGCTTTCGTTCAAAAAACTTGTTGCATATTGATTTTTCTCTAGGTGAAACTTGTACATTGATCTTTCTTCTCTTGAAACTGGTTTTGTCCATGGCACTTGTTGCAAGCCGAGTGTTGTATGTGGAACTTTTTTTCGCTAATTTCTCTTCGTTGATCTGTTTGCTTTTTGAATTTTGTACGTGAAAGTTGTTGTATGATGATTTTTTTCTTCATGAAGCTTGTCCATTGTTTTGTTTCCATTTGGAACTGTTTATCTTTATTGAACTTGTTGCGTGCTGATGTTTGGTTCATAGAACTTAATGCTTCCTGTATTTCTTACAAAACTTGTTGTATGTTGATTTTTCTCTTCGTGAAACTTGTGCATTGATATTTCTCCTTGTGAAATTGATTTTGTTCATGTAAATTGTAGAATGTTTGGTTAGGTTTAGGAATGTATCAAGCTTGGTAGAATCTACACCTAACCTAGACATGGTAGGGTAGGGTAAGTTGGGCTAGAAACCACAGAATCTAACGCAACTCATCTAAACTAACCACAAACCTAACATACCATAAGTTGCATGAACAAAATAGTTTTCCCGAGGAGAAAAACATATTTATAAGCTTCACGAAGAGGAAAATAAACATGCAACAAGTTTCAAAAAAAGAAAAATCCATGAACAAAATAAGTCTCAAGAGGAGAAAAAGCAATGTACAAGTTTCACGTAGACAAAAATTCAGATGCAACATGTATCACGAACAAAAACCAGCACGAGACAAGTTCCACGCACAAAAATCAGCAAGCGACACGTTCAATGAACAAAATCAGTTTCAAGAGGAGATAAAGTCAACGTATAAGTTTCATGAAGAGAAAATGAACATGTGACAATTACACAATCCAAAATCAGCATACAACAAGTCGCACGAACGAAAATCAGCACGCAACAAGTTCCAGGATCAAAATCAGTTTCACAATTAGAAAAACAAATGTGCAATTTCACGAAGGGAAAAATCAACATGAAACAACTTTCACGAACACAAATCAGTTCGTAACAAGTTCACGAACGAAAAATCAGCATGCAATAAGTTCCATTAACAAATTAGTTTCATGAGGAGAAAATCCAATTAAAAAAAATTCACGAAAAGAAAATCAAAGTGCAACAAGTTTCACGAACAAAATTAGCCCATCCATAAACAGCAATCAGCACTCAAAAAGCTCCATGAACAAATATAGTTTCACGAGGAGAAAAATCAATGTACAAGTTTCACTAAGAGAAAAATGAACATGCAACAAGTTTTACGAACAAAAATCTAAATGCAACCAATTCTATGAACAAAAATCAGAACGCAACAAGTTCCATGAACAAAACCAGTTTCACGAGGAGAAAAATCTATGTACAAGTTTCACGAAGAAAAATCAATATACAAAAAGGTTTCATAAGCGAAAATCGGCACGCAACAAGTTTCGAGAACAACAATTGGTAGCCAAGAATTTCCATGAGTAAAATCATTTTCACGAGGAGAAAAATCAATGTAAGTTTTCACGAAGAGAAAAATCCTCATGCAACAGGCTTCACGAACAATAAATTGTACGCAACAAGTTCTCCGAGCAAAACTTAGCACATAACAAGTTCCTTGAACAAAATCAGTTTCCCCAGGAGAAAAATCAATGTCCAATTTTCAATCAGAGAAAAGTCACCATTCAAAGAGTTTTACAAACAAAAAATCAGCCCACCACAAATCCCAAGAAAAGAAATCAGAACGCAACAGGTTTCATAAACAAAATCAATTTCACGAGGAGAAACTATCAATTTACAAGCTTCACGGAGAGAAAAATCAACATGAATAAATTTTCACGAACAAAAATCAGCACGCAACAATGTCCACGAATAAAATATGTTTCACGAGAAATGAGTGGACAAGCTTATCGAAGACAAAAATCAACATTTAGCAAGTTTCACAACAAACAGTCAGCACGCAATATGTTCCACGAATAAAATCTGCTCGCAACAAGTTCCATTAACAAAATCAGTTTCACAAGGATAAACATCAATGTACAAGTTTCACGAAGAGAAAAATCAACGTGCAACACGTTTCACGAACAATGATCAGCACGCAACAAATTCCATGAACAGCAAGTCTCAAGAAATAAAACCAACAGGCGAGAAGCTCAACGAGCAAAAATCAGCTCATAACAAGATCCATGAAAAAAATCAGCCTTATGATGAGAAAAATCAATGTACAAATTTTACAAAGATAAAAACCAACATAAAACAAGTTTCGTGAGTGAAAATTTGCAGCACGCAGCAAGTTCCGCGAATAAAAAATCAGCACTCAACAAGTTCAGCACACAACATGTTCCAAGGAAAAAAATCAGCAAGCAACATGAATCATGAGCAAAATCAGTTTCACGAGGAGAAAAATCCGTTCACAAGTATCACGAAGAGAAAAATTAGTATACAACGAGTTTCACGAACAGAAATCAGCATGCACCAGGTTCCACAAACAACAATCACCACACAACAAGTTCCCTGAACAAAATCAGTTTCACGAGGAAAAAAATTCATGTACAAAATTCACGAAGACAAAAATCAACATGCATCAAGTTCCACATGCAAAACCTAGCGCGCAACAAGTTCCATGAACAAATTATATTATACGAAGAAAAATTATACACAAATTATACAAAGAAAAAATGCACAAGAAAGAAGTTTCACGAACAAAAACCAGCTTGCAACAAGTTCCATGAGCAAAATCATTACGAAACAAATTCATGAACAAAAGCTGTTTCACGAGAAGTAGAATCACTATAATAGCTTCACGAACAGAAAAACCAACAAGCAACAAGTTTCTTGAACAATCAATCAACACGCAACAGGCTCCAAGAACAAAAATCCACACGCAACATGTTCCGTGAACAAAATCAGTTCACGAGGAGAAAAATCAATGTGCAACAGGTTTCACGAAGAAAAACCAGCACGGAACAAGTTTTACGGGCAAAAATAAACACGCAACAATTTCTTTGAACAAAATCAGTTTCAATAGGAGAAAAATCAATGTACAAGTTTCACGAAGGGAAAAACCAACATACAAGCAGAAAAATCAATCTAAAATTTTCAGAAAAGAAAAATCAATGTGCAATAATTTTCACGAAGAAAAACCAGCACGCAACAAGTTTAACGAACGAAAATCAGTACAAACTAAGTTCCAAGAGAAAAAATTAGCACGCAATAAGCTCCATGAACAAAATCAGTTCTACGAGGAGAAAAATCAATACACAGATTTCACGAAGAGAAGAAGCAAAATACGACAAGTTTCACGAATAAGAGTTTCAGCACGCAACAAGTTTCACGAACAATAATTAGCATGTACCAAGTTTAACGAAGAGAAATATCAACCTGCAACAAGTTTCGCCAACACAAATCAGCACGTAACAAGTTCTACTAAAAAAAAATCAGCAAGCACCAAGTTAAGTTTCACAAGTTTCAAGAAAAGAAAACCAATTACTACTTTTCACGAAGAGAAAAATTAATATGCAGCAGAATTCACGAACAAAAATTGGCACACAACACATTTCATGAACAAAAATAAGAACGCAACCTGTTCCATGAACAACGTCAGTTTCAAAAGAAGAAAATCAATGTAAACCTTTCAAGAAGAGAAAAATCAACATGCAACAAGTTACACGAACAAAAATAGCACAGGATCCAAAATGAGATTTGAGAAACGAAAAATTATACGGAATCTAGAAGATTTGGAAAAATGTGTTATTATAAATGATAACTTTCTATGAGTTATCTCTTCAAAGGAAAATATTTTCTGAAAGAATGCGTAACGATATAATAAGAAATGAGTCAATCATTGTACTATTGCTTGAAACTTTCATGTCGTGGCCCAGATGCATTTACTCAATTTATTGATATATTAATTGAATCAAAACAAAATGGTATTGTGATTTGCTTTTAGCCACTACGTAGACGGTCATTTTGCAAAGCAACAAGAAATATGAACTAAAATCAATTTCAATTACAAGAAATTTCACAAATGAAATCAGAACACAACATGTTCTAAGAGCAAAAAACCAACATGCAACATGTTCCATGAACAAATCAGTTTCACAATGAGAAGGATCAGTGTACAAGTTTAATTGAGAGAAAAACCAGCTTCCAAGAAGTTTCACGAACAAAAAACATCCCCCCCCCCCCAAAAAAAAGTCCCACGCACGGAAATCATAACGCAACAGCTTCCATGAACAACAATCGCCATACAACAAGTTCCATGAATAAAATCAGTTTCACGAGGGGAAAAATGTACAAGTTTTATGAAGATATAAATCAACATGCAACAAGTTTCACAGGCAAAAAATCAGCACGCAACAAATTCAAATAAAACTTAGGTCTTTTTTTATTTTATAGAATTTATTTTTGACGGAAAAATCTTGAAAAACCCTTAGGTGTGATAATTTGCGACAGGAAGGTTTCATCAGAGCTTTTACATTTTGCCACGCTGGCCTAATTTACTAGGGGGTGTCAGAAGGAATACTAATGGGGATTTTTTTCATTAAGTTGAAATGATTGATTCTAGTGTAATTGAATATTTTGCAGGAAAATACCCTAAAAGTGCCATATTTTTGATAATGGATGTTAGAGGTTTTTGTGTATCAGCCATTGAGTGTCACAGGCTGGAAATTTTCATGGAACATCGCAATCTTGCTAGTGCTATGAAGTGGTAAACTACTGCTGTTCAAATAAAAACAATGGCAATATTTAGCTTATAAATTAATTTTTGACATAAAAGGTTGAAAAACCCTTAAGTGAGATAATATGCCCCTGTAGGGTGTCAGCGGGGCTGATACATTGTGCCACGCTGGGCTCAACTGCTAGGATTCATCAGAAGAAACGCTAATGGTGATGCTTCATTAAGTTTAAACAGCTGATTCTAGGGTAAATGAATATTTTTGCAGGAAAACGCTAAAAAAATGTGCGATAAAGGAGGCTAGAGGGGGTTCATTAGAACCCATTGAGTGCCAGAGACTGCGAATTGCGAGAATTATTTGCTAGGGTACCCATCATTCTTTAATTCATTGTTCTTTTAGCTTATATTCTATCCTTTATAAGTTTTTTAACTTTCTGTTTTTTGTTCGTCGAGTTTTTACTGCTTTTTCTGTGACTTTATGATTTTTCATTATTTTTCAATTAATAAAGTTTGTATGTACAATAGACTTCATTCTTTATATTTCTTGTTTTAGGATAGAAATACAATACATAATCACTTACGTAATAAAAAATCTAATGCCAATGCTATTGAACATAGGTCACGTTAGTACATTCATTGAAATTAGCAATCAGATGCATCTAATATACCAACTAATCAATAACTTTTCTGGATAGTTACACGGCTCGGAGCTAATGGTTAGGAAACACGTGAGCCATAGATTTTTTTAAACTTTTCCACAAAAAAGTATTACCCAAATAATAATAATAGAATGGCTTGTTTGTCCAAATTTCCAAGGCACATTTCCATTGAAGAAAAGCCTAATGCTGATAAATATTATTAGATTACAAAGGATCCTTGGGGAAAAAATGCATCGAAAGAAAATGAAATATGTTAAAGTATTATGCAACATCCAAGTATGAACCGTCATTACGTAAGATCCTGTGCAGGCGTTGTCCTCAGTTACAAGCGGGGATTCCCAACGCGCCCTGAAGTCTAGCGTATTACACGAGATTGCATAATCCTTAACATAAGTAAACATTCTCCTATTAGGTGACAACCAAAGAAATCTTTAAACATCTAGAAAAATGTCTTTTCAGTGAAATTAGTTACTAGGGGCCCCCCGATAGAATTAGATGTTAGGGCCCCGAAGAAATTGGCTGCTAGGGGACCCGTTGAATTGCTCAACAGGGCGTCTGTTGGAATTGGTTGCTACGGGGCCCCAATTGAATTAGATGCTAGGGCTCCAGTTGAAATAGTTGCTAGGGTCCAGTGGTTAGGTTGGGGGCTCGATGAAATAGGATTCTAGAGCCCAGATAAAATTGGATGGTAGGGTCCCCTGGTGAAATTGGATGCTATGACCCCGGTAATTAGCTTAGGGTCCCTGGTGAAATTGGATACTCGGCCTCAATGGATTTGGATGCTAGGGCTCAATCGGAATTGGCTGCTGTGGCTCCGTTTGAATTGGATCTAGGGGGCAGGTGAAATTTCTTGCTAGGGGTCTAGTATCTTGAAGGTTCCTCACAAGCGGACCCGAATATTTTTCCCAACTCGCTTTCGTAGGTTTTTTTTGTAATTAACACCTCCACCTTTTAGAAAACACCCCCCTTTACGCATTTACCATCTGCATCTCTGAGAAAACATTAACTATGACGTAATATTTACCTGCACCTCATAGAAAACATTACCTTTGACGTAAGAACCAAAAGTAAACAAATCCTATTACGTAACGACCAAAAGTAAACAAACCCTATTATGTAACAACCAAAAGTAAACAAACCTTATTACGTAACAGCCTTTTTAGGCCCTCTAACGCGACATATTACTTTACAGCAAAAGGCAAACAAATGCCATTTTACGTAATAGCTGTTTTCTTGGCCCTTTAACAAGTCTTTATACGTAACAAATAAAGAAATTCTGAAGTAAACAACTCCCTATTGCGTAACAGCTTTTTTCGTGGCCCTCTAGCAAGCCCTATTTCATAAAAACCAAAGAAATCCTGAAGTAAACAAACCCTATTACGTAGTATGCACCTGCATCTCTTAGAAAACATTCTCTATGATGTAAATAACACCTGCTGGCTGTCATGAAATGACGGAATAGAGTTCTCATGGAATCTATGGATAGGGCACTCATGAAAAGCAGGAATACGGTTCCTTTGGAATCCGAAGGGTGATCACTACTAATGTAGACAGAAATGAATATATGTAATCGTATGTGATCCCTTGGATTTCAATCTTTTTCTTATTCCACAAGTAGATTTTTTTGCTGGCTAGGTCTTACTTTATGTAGACCATTTGCCTCTTTCCTGTGTGAGGTGTATATGGATGTTAGACTTAAACTTAAGGAGGGAAATGTGGAAAACTACCCAACTATTCTTCCTTGTTAAATATTTTTTGCTTGTACGAGCGTAGAAAAGCGGTGTATAGGGTTCAGGAGGACGCCCCGGTGGCCATCCCTGAAGGGGTGAATATCGGTCTAAAAGGACTTATGATTGATTATGGCCCGTCGTGCGAAAAGTGGGGTAGCAAAGTAGCAATGCTACTCGGCAGTTTTCAAATTTGTTGGCAGATTTTGTCTGAAATACTATTTGCATTTATAAAAAAAAAATTTGCTCAAGGCAAAGGTGTCAGAACACGAAGCCCTCTGCCGTGCAAAAAGTGGGGTAGGCTTATCATAGTAGCAATGCTGCTTGGCAGTTTACATTGTCTAGCAAAGTTTGGGCAGATTTTAACTGAAATACCAGTGATTCTACAATTCCCAAATTTTTCGGAGCTTCCCCAAAATCTTTTCTTAAAAAAAATCAGTTCCCCAAAAATCTCCCTTCATTCAGGTTTGCCACACCTGGCGATTTATCACCAATGACAATCTACCCCTAGTAACTACCACTTTTCTTCACTTGACATAATTTTTTCATTACTTTCCAAAGTTTTTGTCTCATTCATCTACTTCACATAAAAAACCAGACCTAGATCAATGAACCACTGACCTTTCTTTATATGCTAGTGTTCCTAAACATAATGTTTATAAGACAACTAGCAGTTGGGGTGGCGCTTCGCGCCACCCAACACCTAGTTGGTGGGGCGCTTCGCGCCCCCTATAGCCCCCCCGCGCGCGTAAGTCGTTACGCGCCATTGTAGCTGTGTCCTTGTGTCCCACCTGCGAATAGAGATAGATATAAATATATATTTTTAACTACGTAAAACATGCGAATATACAACATTCTTCGCTGTCCCATTGTCTGTGCATATAAATAGCATTTATATTCCCTGTGTCCCGGTCGTCATTTGTGTCCTGGTGTCCCAGTTTGTAATTTCTCTTTGAGTGTCCCGGTCGTCATTTATATTCCCTGTGTCCCAGTGTCCCGGTCATCATTTGTGTCCCGGTGTCCCGGTCTGTAATTTCTATTCAAACAATCCCTGTGTCCTAGTCGTCAATTATATATCCCGCCTGTGCCCCCGGCGTCCCCGTTGTAGTTGTGTCCCTGCGTCCCGGTCGTCATTTATATTCCCGGTCGTGATTTGTGTCCGGGTTTCCCAGTCTGTAATTTTTCTTTGAGGTTCCCGGTCGCCATTTATATTCCCTCTGTGTCGGTCGTCATTTGTGTCCCGGTCTGTAATTTATCTTTGAGTGTTTTTTCTTTTTAGTTTTGTTTAGTTTTTTACATTTTTTCAGTTTTTTTTTCTTCTTTATTTTTCAGCGTCACTATGAAGTACATATCGCCGAACCTTTGTTTTTTAACTTAAATCTGGTTGGCATTGATGACCTTATCCAGGTCAAAATCCCAAACCCAATCATCATCGCTATCATTTTCAGTTTTGATATGTTTTGACTCTCGCTTTCCAAGTGGATTTTCATCTAACAGCGCGGTTTTGCGTTCTTTAGCCGCAAGCCTGTTTTCTTGCTGTTCTTGTGATTCCTCGGCACGCTTTCTTTTCTTACTTTCTCTATCAGCTGCAAGCCTGTTTTCTTGCTGTTCTTGTGATTCCTCGGCACGCTTTCTTTTCTTACTTTCTCTATCAGCAGCAAGTTTTTTGGCATAGACTCTTTGAGCAGCTTCCTCGGCTGTTGTCATTGTAGGTTCTTCAGTCATTTTACAATTAAACATTTTTCCGTGAACACATGTCTTAAATGCCATTAATGACGTCACCGTCATACCAAAAATGACGACAACTAACTTCATGACGTCAGTCGACACAGAAACATGACGTCACCTTACAGACAGACACACAGACAGACAACTTATTTTTATATATATAGATACATAGATAGAAGATTTCAGCGGAAATCACATCATCAATTTCGTTCGAAGTAATTTTTTTATGTAGCCAGATTAGTATATGTGCGTGTGGCAAACCTCGTTTTTGCCATTCCACTGAGTACATCCAGCATCGCACTGACCCAAACACTTCAAGTTTTACTATGTAGTTTATCAGTGATTTCAACTTTTGCCGGTAGACACGGGCCGTAATGTCATGCCTATGAACCTCCGATTGTCCTTGAAGTAAAAGCTGCAGTATCTCGTCCCAAGATTGATTACATGTAAATGTAATAAATAAATCTGGACGACCATAGAGACGAACATACGCAATAGCATCTTGAGCATATCCATGCATATGACGGGGACTGCTAGCATATGACGAAGGTAAAATTGTTAATCTTCCAACGTTTGTGGTACTACCGTCATTTATAACTGCATCTCGCAAATGAATGTATTGTTCAGAGCGGAGCTTGGTCTGATTCAGGCGGATATATAGCAAACGTTCTGATTCAATTTTAGCATACATATCAACGACAAATTGGTGAAACAATTCACGGCATTTTTTGCCCTTTTACTTTGAAAGAAGACATAAATTGATCTGGATTTTCGATTTGGGGTCCAAACGACGTCATTTGGAAACATGAGTTGTATTTCCTGATTTGTGACAAAAAACGCTTAGATTCTGACGTAGTTCCAGTAAGGAAAGTCTTCAATGGCTCTGTTGGTGCAGCCAATAGAGGAAGTTTAACTTTTCCTGAGGCGCAACACATTCCCATTGTTTCACCATTGAATTTCAAGGCCTTGCAATAGGGACAAATTTTAGACATTGTCCCGATTTGAACACATCTACTCAAGCTATAATCATCGACTGGGCTGTACCTGAATGCCAGGCGATAACTTTCAGGTTGCTCTGATTCCTCGGCACGCTTTCTTTTCTTACTTTCTCTATCAGCAGCAAGCCTGATTTCTTGCTGTTCTTGTGATTCCTCGGCAGGCTTTCTTTTCTTACTTTCTCTATCAGCAGCAAGCCTGATTTCTTGCTGTTCTTGTGATTCCTCGGCACGCCTTCTTTTTTCACTTTCTCTTTTAGCAGCAAGTCTGCTTTCGCGTTGCTCTGGTAGTTCCTCGGCACGCTTTCTGTTCTTTCTTTCTCTATCAGCCTCAAGCCTGTTTCCTTGCTGTTCTTTTGATTCCTCGGCACGCTTTCTGTTCTTTCTTTCTCTTTCAGCCTCAAGCCTGTTTCCTTGCTGTTCTTTTGATTCCTCGGCACGCTTTCTTTTCTGACTTTCTCTATCAGCAGCAAGTTTTTTGGCATAGACTCTTTGAGCATCTTCATCGGCTTTTGCCATTGTAAGTTCATCAGTCATTTTAAACTTAAACATTAATAGATTTCTACGTGAACATATATGTCTTAAATATCTTTAATGACGTCACCATCATAGCAAAAATTACGACAACTAACTTCATGATTAAATATCTTTAATGACGTCACCGTCATAGCAAAAATGACGACAACTAACTTCCTGACGTCAGTCGACACAGAAACATGACGTCACCTGACAGACAGACACACAGACAGACAACTTATTTATATATATATAGATATCATTTCATCAAAGATTCTTTTATGACTCGTGGCAAAGAATTTCATTTGAACACGCTTACGCTCAGTGTAATTCTGAGCCTCGATGCAAAGAAAGTTACTTTAGACAGCTGGACCGTGTGTTGAAATATTGTTTTCTTTTGCAATTCTGTTTAATTTTCAAAGGTATGAAAATATAAGAGAGTTAGATTGAAAAATTATTATAAAATGAAGAAGAGAATGCAAGGTACCTATGCAAAGAGGGAGAGGGGATTTCATGATAAATTTGGAGATATTTTCACTATCGAGCTATAGATTAGATGAACACGCCACTCGAGACTTTTTTTATGCTCTTTCAAATATAATTGCCTTTTTACTCAGACGTAACTGGACCCTTTAAGATGATTCCTTTTTCTCTTATTTTCTAAATTTAGTTTGAGCCTTGTTTTCTTTTACTCTAGGTTTTGGGCATAATATCCTAAAAACATAATAATTGAATGCAGGATAGATTAAAGGAAGTTTATGTATTACACTGCCAACACTCAAGTTTGGAGTGTTGGTTTCAAGGAACTAGCCGGTTATATCTGTCCGTATTAAGAAACAATTGTTTTACGCTCAGTGGAAACCAAGGGGCGGGCGACAGAACACATTGAAAATATATAATTCGGACTATATATTTGCGCATTAATTAGGAGCATGGGGGTTAGGTTAGTTTGGGTCAGGTTATTACCATCCACCCACCCCTAATGTACAAATATAATGCCCAAATCTATTTCTAAAGTATTGTATTTTCATTATGTGTTGGTATTTCTCATTAGAATTGACCTAACTTCACTTTTTGAGTGTTGGCGGTATAATACATAAATACCGGTTAAAGGAATTGATCTTATTACCAAGAAACTTCAACATTTAAAAATTTGTTGAATTTTTCTATATTTGGTTGTAAAAATCGAGTACTTTTCTTTTTTCCTTGAGAGTTTTATTTTGCAAATAACCTTTTATATTCAAATGTATTCCCCTCCTCCTTTTCCCCTCACCATTGCTATTCTGATGTCCTCTAGCCTGCAATATCTTTGGCAGGAGTCCATGCTTGATTGAGAGGGTCAACTTTACTTTAGGATCTTTTACGATCTAGGAAAGTTGTTACGCAAGTGAATGAAATTTTACGAAAAGCTGGTTCACTTTGTTTATGATTTTTTTTTTTCACTTTTAACTGTCACTGTTAATTTTCATAAAATAGTTTGCGAAACATTTTACCAAATCTTACCCAAACTTTGGGTTTTAGCCAATTTAGCTGCTTACACCTGACTTCTTGTGCAAAGTGTTACTGGCAAAGCGTACAGGCATACTTTACCTGGTGGCAAAGTATGCCACCAAGCATGTGCAATGGTTGATCATATCTATTTATGTAATTGTTGCAAATAAAAAAATTATCTATCTAGCTATGTATCTATTCTTGCAGAGCTGGCATTCCTGGCTTCTTAGCACATTCTGGAAGTAGCTTAAATTCATCAAACTTCTCTGACAATCTGTAACCAGTTTTGGTAGACAATATGGAATTTACCTAATGATCGACAGTTTTAAATAGATTTTAAAAAAGATATAATACATGGCTTAAGAAGCACATGGCTTCTTATTTGTGCTGCCTCCGATTTAACGAACAATAGCTATTGTTAAAACAAATATAATGACACTAGTTTGTGGAATTGCAATCTCGTTTTGTTCTTTACATAATGAATATAGCTGAATTCCACATAGCCGATTTTACTGAGCTAGCACCTTTTTAACTTGCAGTATGACAATTTAGAGCCATAAATTCCTAATTGGTAACATATTCAAGCTTGTGCATTCCATTATATAAAAAACTTTCAAATTAGAAAATTGCGTACTATGTTATTATCACCCAGCACAAGAAAACATGATTCAATTAGTTATCGATCGCTTTAGATATTTATTACTAAAAAAAATAAAGTGTTGAATCAATTTATAAGGGTTTTAAATAGCTATTGTTGAGCTTGTATGTCCACATGGTTTTGTCTTAGACATATAATTTGTCCCTGCTACAATTCAGCACTACCAAATATTATATGGTGTGACCCAGATAAGACGGAAACCGTAATTTTTTTTTGACAAATTTCTTATTAATTTTTGGGATTTGATAAAATACAAGTTGATTTTTTACGACTAAGCATTAATTATGACATCTCTGAAATTTTTCCCGTTTTTACTGACAACATATTGGGTCTCTCAAAAGCATTTTCCCTTAAAGCGTTTAAGGGACACTTTCAGACACTCTCCGCCTAATTTGACCTCATCAGTTGACATTCAATGTCAACATTAAAATGACATTCTCAGCAGTTAAAATGGCATTTCCCTTATTAAAATGACAACGGGCTTTGTTTAGCTTAAAGAAACACTTGCCCTATCAATAGGCTTTTGTTAAAAAGACGTTTTTCATCTTTTAATTGTTTCTATCACAGCATATATAACAGTTCAATATACCTACCACTTAAAATAGAATTTCTTTGAGATAAAAAAAAATATTGGTCTTCTCAATACCACTTTCCACCGCTCTGTCATTTAAAAGATGTTTTCATTCAAGGAGTGACGAAAAAACTATTGACTCTTTCAAAAATATTTTTCATTACTCCGTCACTGAGACGACGTATTCTGTCGTTATAATGACCTAAATAATATGTTGAATTGCGATAAATATTCTCTCTTTCAAATCTATTTTCTATTAATCCGTCATTAAGACAGTTCCTGTTTTGTCATTAAAACGACTACGACAATTTGTTGAGTTGAAATATTTTTTAGTCCTCCAATTGCATTTTCCATTAATCCATGACTGAAATGCCGTTTTTAGTTTTTAATGACTATGATAATTTAATTGAGTTCACACAAATATTGGCTCTTTCAAGAAGGTGTTCCATTATTCTGTCATCACGGATCCAGATGAGCCGAATTTCCTAATTGACACCCTTTTCAGGTTGGGCCTCCCCCAAGATTTTCCAGTTGCCTTCAATAACTGTATCCTGAATGCCCAATCCAGCGCAGTTCCTTCGTGTATCAAACAGTTCGTGGTAACGAAGTGTAGTAAGGAGCGACCCGGCTCAATAGTAAACGAAACTCTAAAAAACGGAATTTCGATGCTAAAAGATATATCAAAAGAATTGGATTTTTATGCTGATTTTAAATATATAAGTTTCATCAAATTTAGTCTTTGTCATCAAAAGTTACGAGCCTGAGAAAATTTGCATTATTTTGGAAAATAGGGGGTAACACCCCCTAAAAGTCATAGGATCTTAACAAAAATCACACCATCGCTTTCAGCATATCAGAGAACCCTATAGAAAAATTTCAAGGTCCAATCTACAAAAATGTGGAATTTCGGGGGCTATATGGGAGGATCTTTCCTTGGAGGAATATTTCAAGGGGGAAGAGAAATTCAATGAAAAGGGCGCAGGATTTTCTAGCATTACTATTAAAAAAAAAACAATGAAAATATAAACATGAAAAAGCTTTTTCAATTGAAAGTAAGGAGAAGCATTAAAACTTAAAACGAACAGAGGTTCTAAAAATACTTTAGCATAAAGAGTGAGGAATTTAGGAGGAGATAAATACTTCGCTCTTTATGCTAAAAATTTTTTAAGTAATTTTAACTATCTATTCTACGGCCTTTCTGATTCAGGGGTCATTCTTAAAGAATTGGGACAGAGATTATTACGCATACGATGGGTTCTAAAAATGCTTTAGCATAAAGAGCGAGGTATTTAGGAGGAGATAAATACTTCACTCGTTATGCTAAAAAAATTTTAAGTAATTTCAACTATTTATTCTACGGCCTTTCTGATTCAGGGGTCATTCTTAAAGAATTGGGACAAAACAAGATTTAGTGTGAAGAGCGAGGTATTAACGAGGGGACCAACTCCCTCATATATATAATCAAAAATAATAGAATATAAAAGTTTGTTACGTAAGTTAATTCTTAAGTTACGTATATTTTTTACTTATAAAAACGTTCGTTAAAAAATTAAAGATCTAATTGCCTTTTTAAGTAACCGAAAAATTGGAGGGCAACTAGGCCTCCTTCCCCACCCTTTATTTCTCTAAATCGTCTGATCAAGACTAAGAGAAAGCCATTTAGCCAAAAATAGAATTAATATGCAAATTTCATTTTAATAATTAATGTACGGAGAGCCAAAATCAGACATGCATTAATTCAAAAACTTTCAGAAATTAAATAAAAAAACAAGTTTTTTGAAATGAAAGTAAGGAGCGACATTAAAACTTAAAACGAACAAAAATTACTCCGTATATGAAAGGGGCTTTTCCTCCTCGACACCCCGCTCCTTGAGCTAAAGTTTGATGCTTTCTCGCAACTCTACATTTTAAAACAATAAAAACGTGTTTTTTATTGAATGCTTCTATCAGAAAAAGCATAGAAGCTTATAATAGTAGAATTGGTCGGCATCCATGGAGCGCTACTTTGATTCAACGAATGTTTTGCTTTTGTGTGTTTTAATTGTTCTTAAGTTAGGTGAAGTGTTGTTTATTTTGTTAGGTCATTTTCTTTTTCCTCTTTTCTTTTATTCACATTATACTCCGTTTTTCATGTGTATTTTAACGGGTTATAAATAAATTCAATTCAGTTCAATAATAGGGTGTCAGAAAAGATCGAGGGGTGGGGAGGCCGAGGCCTCCGTCGATCTGCCAGTGCTCTGAAGCATAAAAAGCAAATAATTAACTGCAATATGAGTAAATAAACGCTTTGAATGCAGTTGAATAATTACAGTTGCTTACAAAACGCCAAGAATTACAAGAATCAGTTCCGCTGAAAACTGCTTCAATTACAAAGAAGAAATCTTTTTACTCTTGGAGCTCCTCATGTTCAGGGTTCAATTGACTGTAGGCAAGTCAGGTCAACTGCCTTTCATTTTCACTTGTCGGGACAAGAAATTTATTATTATAGATGGTGTTTTCTGCAGTAATATTTGAATTCGGAATTGGCTGCACACAGTTTAAAGTTTAACAAAAAGGATATATCAGCATAATTAGGATATATTTTGAAGATGATATCGGCTTCGGAATAAATTCAAAAGCTACTTATGTGTATTTTAAGGTATTAATGTAGAATTGGTCCCCTTCAGCTTGAAATACTATAAAAATATGGAAACAACTTATTGTAGGCTATTGTTTCTAATTGCACTTTACCCCACCCTGCTTAATTTGCAAATATATAGTTCAAATAATGCATTTTTCACATATTTACATTTGAGCCACTTTTTTCTTTAAATAGATTTAGTAACAAACAAAATCAAGAAACCAAAAAATGTATAGAGATTTAATTTGGGAGATTTGGCCTATGTTTATGCAGCAGGGGGAATGAATGCTAAATTATTGTAATGTGGTCTTAGGTGTAACAATAGGAATGATTTTAGATTTTTCAGTAAAGATATGTTGCCACATGGTATATGGCACTCAGTTGGGTAAATTTGTAGTCAATAACATAGTTTAGCTAGGCTGAAAGTGTATACATTGCTTGATGCCTTTTTTGGTAAAATTCTAGTTAATTGACTTCTTGCTATATCAGAAAGGGTTTATGTTAGGAAAATGAAATTTTCAGGGATGAATCTACAGACTAAAGTATGTCCTGGGAAGGTATTTTGAAGCAACTACCTCCACTCCTTCTCCCTCTAGAGGGCCCTGACCTTTAAAAATATGTGTGTTATAAAAGTAAAACCTTGCAACACAGATCTTATGCTTCAATAAAAAAATTTTAAGCTTCATAAATTTGCTCAATTGCATTTTATAAGGTGTTAAAGATATGCAAATACATTTCCTAAATTTTGAAAAAGAAATTAATGGCTCAAAATTCTACTCAAATAACAGGAATTGCATTTTCAGAACTAAAGGCAGAGAAAAAGCAACTAGTAACTGAAAATTAAGGTAAAATGTTGAATTGTCAAAATTTGAATAGGTATAGACCTGTCATGTAGGCAAATTTCAGGGCCCTCTAGAGGGAGAAGGAGCAGAGGTGGGTACTATAAATTCCTTCCTGGGACATACTTTAGCCAGTAGACCCATCCCTGAAAGTTTCATTTTCTAACCTCACCCCTTTCCGAGATAGCAAAAAGTCAATTAACTAGAATTTTACCCCATTTTTATGCTCTTTCATAATTCAATTATTACTTTTGGGGTAAATTGCATTTTGAACCCATGAAGGTCTAAAAGGGCTGTAAACAGCCCATAGTAACCAAAAGTTGTTTTTCTAAAGAAATTGGCAAGTGAAAATTGTTGCCATTTGTAGCTGATTCAGGAATGATAATAGCTGATGAATGATCATAGTCTTAATAGTAAAATGCTATGTTGAAAATAAATTTGAGGAAATTATAAAAAACCTAGGTGGGGAGGGGAATGCCCTCTGCCCTGTTCTACTAATTGACACCTCTGTTTGAGGTGAAAGAAGGAGGCTTTAGTTTTGAAAATAATTATGACAGAAGTATCTGTTCAACAGCACCACTCCACACATACTTAATTAATCCCCTAGAAAATGAGGTTACAGCAAAACTGACATCACTTTTGAAGAATTTCTGGCACTGCAACATAAATTACTAATTCTATATAGTGATTTATGCAATATTTTGTTTAGGTAGGGTCAGGGCCATTACATACAGGAGGGGGGGTACATGAAATACTTTTGTCAACCCAAATTCTTTTGGAACTTGTAAGTCAATGTTAGGATGTTACTAAATGTCCTGTGGGTAAATGTCCTGTGGGTAAATGCTCGTGTGTGCTATTCTAATAGGGAGAGGATGATAAGATCTGTCAACCAACAATATGCCACTGATAAATATAGTAGGTCTTAAATAGAAAATAAAAGAAAATATAGTAAGTCTTTTTTAGACCTACTATGGGCTAGTGGTTAACACCGCCCTTTTGGGACTCCTTCTTCTTCTTGTTCTTGCTCTGATCATTCTTGAAAGACCTACTATATTATCTTTTATTTTCTATTTAAGACCTACTATATTTTCTTGTATTTTCTATTTAAGACCTGCTATATTTTCTTTTATTTCCTATTTAAGACCTACTATATTTTCTTTCATTTTCTATTTAAGACCTATTATTTTTGTCTAGATATTTCTATATTTTATATAGATATTATTGTAGAAATTTATAGTAGGTCTCCAGTTTTGTTAAGTTTTTAACAGGCAAATTATGGACTTTTGGTTTTGTTTATACTTCTGTTGAGACTATTTGATACCTGTTGATTCAATTGATCAATTTTGTTGTATCAAAATTTCTGTTGATCAATTTATACATGTGCCCAGTAAATTCAGTCTCTTATTACATCCAAAATTGAAACAATTTTTAAATGAGCATTTAGTCTATTCAGCATGTTCATTTGTCAATAGTCTTTTACAGTTTTGTTTTGTTAAATTAATCGATTTCACTTCTATAAATTTCTTAATTTTTTAGTTTTTTAGTTTTTTAGTTTTCTGATTCAATTTTTTTTATTCAATCATTTTACTTGATTTGGTCTTGTCTGAACCTTAAAGAAACTAAACCTGAAGAAACTTAGATTTTTTTTGTCATGGTTTTAAATTTTTCTTTTTAAGTTTCTTATGTCACTTCTATTTGTTTTACATGCTCTTTAGGCTTTTTTTTACAGACAAATTGAACTCCTTAAATTAATTTCCCCCTTTTTTAATCTCCTTATTAATTCTTTTTCTGACTTGTATTTGTTTAAGTTTAGTTTGACCAGTTTTCAGCTTTTTAACTTTTTAATTGATTAATTAGACTTTAATTATTGACTCATAAATGATGATTCATTATCAGTTTTCTTTTCCGTTGTTGTTTTTGCATTTTTGCAACTTTTAGTTGCAAAAATTTTTGTAACCATAAGATTTGTCAACTCTGAAGTCCGAATTCGGCCCTTTGTGGACTTGTGATTAAGTTTTTTTTTTAAATAAATATTTTATATATCTTACTTAATTGCTTGGAATAAAAATTGGGCTTTTAGATGGATATTGACAAATATTTACCTAAGCCAAATTATAATAATCATTTTCAAAAATGAAATCAATTTAATTGTATGAGAAATATGCATGCTGTTTTAGTAAATAGATTGAAAGGCAGAAAGCATAGGTAAAATTGGTTAGCTTATGCACCTGGCCCTGAGAAAAGTATTCTTTTTATTTTTTTGAAGTTGTCTTATTGTGATGAAGAGATGTGATGTAGTCTTTTGTTTAAGTTTTATTTAATTGGTTGACTAATTTTTGTTGGTCCTCTTTTCAGCTCACCCTCAGAAGTAAATGATGTAGTTTCCTAAACTGATCTTTTTTTCATGTGGTTAATAAATAAAAACCTATAGGTTTCTGTAAAACTTTGCCATTTTAATCCTTTCCATACCAATAATGGTAATTGTAGTGTGATATAGTGTTTGGTAATTTGGTAGCTGGTAGTTTGGTAATTGCAGTTTCATAAAGAGTTTGGTAATTTGTTAGATGGTAGTTTGGTAATTGCAGTTTCATAGAGAGCTTGGTGATTTGGTAGTCGGCAGTTTGGTGATTGTAGTTTCATACAGTGTTTGGTAATTCTTTACTTGGTAGTTTAGTAATTGTAGTTTGATGTAGCATTTAGTAATTTAGTTGTTGGTGGTTTGGTAATAGTAGTTTCATACAGTGTTTGGTAATTTGGTATTTGTATTTTGATACAGTTTTTGGTAATTTGGTAATTGTAGTTTTATAAGGTGATACAGTAACTTAAAGGGCCACCCTTTTTAAATTTATTATTTATAAATATATAAGGGTATATATAAGGGGTTTATATAAGGGTCTTGTCCTTTGTAAATTTTATCTGTTGGTTTGGCCAAAACTGTTTAGAAATTATTGGGTTGTCTTGGTGTAACTTGTAGAGCCTGGATAAGAGATGTGTGTAAATGACAGAATTCTAGAGAAGATACCTAATTTCCCATTGATTTTAGAAAAAATATTGAATTTTTCATGTTTTATGCTGACAATGAAGATATTCATAATGAATTTTAAGTCATCAGAATGTGTAAATTTAGTTTTTTGTTCAACTAAATGGAGCAGAATTGTATTTTTACAGTTCAGAAAAGAGGAGTCCCTAAAAGTACTCTAGCATACCTGCTTGAAAAATACTAAAAATCAGCTCATTTGAATAATTTAAAAACTTTGGGAGTTCCTTGTGGTGTTATCTGCTTTGATTGGCAAGCTTGCCAACAAAATGGACATACAATTCCACTGTCTTTTCAGTAAACCACTAGGAGTGATAAGCCTCAGAAAACTTTGTAGCTATTTCCCATTTCTAATCCCAATTTCTTTGTTTGTAATTAAGCCCCTAAATTCTTTTGAACTTCAATTTGAATTTGCAACACATTCTTCCTCCTTGTTTGTTATAGCCATTTTAAGATTTCAAATGTTGGTCAGTCATGGGATCACCATGTTTATCACAACTGCAAACGCGCGTTGGGGCCTCTGTATACTGCACAGGTTGCTTTCTGCAATGCAACGAACATGGCCCTTTCCATAAATGCAAGCCATTGGAAATCAATTCCCATAAAAATGTCTGATGGTTAACATAGGTGCTGTTATCTAACTATAGCAACCATACCTTTCCAGCTTTATTTTAATAAATTAATATTAATACCGGTTTGAGATACTTGATATTGACTCGATGTTTGATATTGACTCGATACTGATATTGACTCGATATTTGATATTTGACAGCTGGAGAATACAAAGGAGGAGAATAATTATTCTTTTAAACATTATTCTAATATATAAATTCTAATAAATAAATATTCTATATATAAATATAATATAATAACGCTTAATTACTATATATACATTAATTACTATATATAAATAAATAATATTCTAATAAATAAATAGATAATAAGTTCTTTTAAACTAAACATTGTTCCGCATCCCCAACACTATTTCGGTTTTTGTGTGGAGGCAATGGGCTTTTCGGGCCAGCGCCTCAGTTGAGGTTGGTATTTCCATCCATAATGTTTATACTAAAAGCCGTAAATAAGCATATAATCATGGCCTAAAAGCCATAGTTAGGTTTAGCAGGCTAACTGTATTAAAAAAGGAAACGAAGTGTGGTGTAGGCTACTATATGTAGGTAAAAAGAAGTTACGAACTCATTTTAACCATTTTATTTAATGTGAGTTAGAGAAATTTCAGGTAATGAGCTTGTGGATGGTTATTCTGTAAAACCTTCATGTTCACCTTCTTTGATTGAAAAATAAGGAGCCTGGTAATTGCAACTTACAGGGTGAGCTGTATAATTAGTATAACTATAATTAGCTCTATGATTAGCATTAAGCATTCCTTGCAAATTCAAGTTGGACTTTTTGTTTTTACTCCTCTGTTGCGAATAATAACAATTCTGCTCAACATCATAAAATCAAAGAAAAAAGGAGATAATTGTCGTTTGCTTTTGACTGTACTATACTTCTTTACTCGTAAGGTTATGTGCGCGGGGGCATTATCGGAATGAAAAGACCAGTCACTAGCCTCGGTTAAATTTAAAAATTCAATGTTTTTTCCCCAAAAGTTCTGGTGCCTTTTTAAGGGACCGGAAAATTGAAGGGCATCTAGGCCCCCTCCCACGCTCATTTTTTCCAAATTCAACTGGATAAAAATTTTGAGATTGTCATTTTCTTCAGCACAGTCAAAAAATCTAATAACTATGTCTTTTGGGAAGACCTACTCCCTCATAGTCCCCGGGGGAGGAGCTCCAAGTTATAGACTTTCACCATTGTTTACATATAGTAATGGTTATTGGGAAATGTACAGACGTTTTCAGGGGTAGTTTTTTGGTTGGGGGGGGGGGGGGGGGGATGAGGGGAGGGGTACGTAGGAGAATCTTTCTATAGAGGAATTTGTCATGGGGAAGAGAATTTCCATGTCGTGGGGAAGGGGGCGCAGGATTCTTGAGCATTATTTAAAACAAAAAACAATGAAAAAATAAATATGAAAAAGTTTTGTCAACTAAAAATAAGGAGCAGCATTGAAACTTAAAACGAACAGAAATTATTACGCATATGAGGGGCTATCTCCTTCTAAATACCTCGCTCTTTAAGCTAAAGTATTTTTAATAATTACAACCATTTATTCTACGGCCTTTGTGGTTCAGGGGTCATTCTTAAAGAATTGGGACAAAATTGAAGCTTAGTTTAAAGAGCGATGTATTAACGAGGGGCAAAGCCCCTCATATGTTCCCTCATCAAGGCCCCGCTCTTTACGCTAAAGTCTTTTATTGTTTTAAAAAGTAGAGTCAGAAAATTAGAGTCAGAAAAAGAGTCAAAATTTAGCGTAAAGAGCTGGGCGTTAAGGAGGGAACAGCTCCTTTCATATACGGAGTAATTTCTGTTTGTTTTAAGTTTTAATGCCGCTCCTTACTTTCAGTCAAAAAGCACTTGTTTTTTTTAATTATAATTTTCAATAAAACACTAGCTTTTCTAATTCTACAAATATAAAAGAAATATCACGAGCCATTTTATTTGGAACAATTTTGCAGTATATTTGAGTATGTTAAATACTGGTTTTACTTCGTATCTCTCTTAAACTTAGCCTTTAAAAATATCCTAATTTTTCAGATAAGGAGTATTGTTATCTTTGACGAGTTATAGATAAAACAAAAAATTGAATTATTTTTCTATATGACATATAGGCTATACATATTTTAGAAAACTGAACGACATTAAAAAGTTGAAGATATGTAGCTGATATAATTTAGGGAAATTCGTGCTATTAGGCCTACTATTGCAATTTTTCTCCCGCCATGCTGCAAAGGATTTTGAACTGTTTTCTTTATTTTTGTTTAGGGACATAAACATGTTACAAGGACTAATTATAAAAAATTAAAATTGGAATCACCAGGGTCGAAAATCCAATGTAGGATAATTACATTCCCCCGCCTTGAACAACAAGGAAATTCCACGTTTTTGCATGGGAAGCTATGAAACATCCCCCTTTTTTCTTTGCTGCTAGTCAAGATCTAGAAAGTCAATACCTACTTCTAAGAAAAGTTGCAACAACGAGGATTCGAATCTGAGTTACGACGACCACCTGGTAGGGTCCTAACCACTGGATAATTACTTCGCAAGTATTCTTGTTTGTTCTCTACCTTTTTTTTCAAATAACTCTTAATAAATAACTCTATAAGAGGACTAAAGGTTCTTTCAACACACGACCCCTAAATGCCCTTTTCAAATGCAAGTCCACAAAAACTGCGTTGATATGATCAAGACCTGTTGCCTGGTAGTTCTATTAATCAGCAGACGATTTACGCAATTTATTAGCAAAAATGGGAGGGGGAATATACAAGCGGAATATGAAACTTCAGGTTTTAGATTTTTTCCACCATTGAGATGATGACGTTACCCTGTTCCAGCTTTCCAGTTTCTGTATTCCAGAAATGGCACCTAAAATGCCATCTGTGTGCACCATATGACACATTATGATGGGGATATTATTAATTAATTAATTATTATTTAATTTATTATTAATTAATTATTATTATTAATTAATTATTATTGTTGATATTATTATTAATTAATCAATAAAAAGTACGTAGAAAAAATTGGCGTTCAAATAGACCCTTAAACAGCTCTCTATGATGTTCTATTGCCCCACTAGGGGCTAAGAAAAGAGAGACGAATATCTGCTTTCCTTGCAAAAAGTGACTTCCCTTGTTGTTCAAAATGGGGGGGGGGGCTGTAATTCTCTATTTAGGAGTTTTTGATCGTAGCAATGTCAATGGTTTACTTTTCATTTTGATTGGATGCCAATTTTGAAGTGTTTCTGGCCCTTTTCTGAAGTTCCAGTATGTTTTTTTACTATTGAGATTAATCGTACTAATATTTACCATTCCTGAATCAGCCATACATAACAACTTTTTCTCACCATAAGGTATTTCTCAAAACTTGTTTAAGGCTCTAAGAGGTTTTAAGACCTATAGATGTGTATAACTTGTTCCGATTTTTTCCGTCACCCCTCTCGACATTCTCTGTAATTTTCAAATCATATCTTTAGCCCTTTTGAATTTCCCCGTTTCCTTTGTAAAACCTGAATATAAGCAGTGAAAACTCGTATTTTTACCGTCCTTGCCCTACCGTCCGTGGGGAGTCGTGTTACCGTGGGGAGTGGGGAGTCGCATAATTTTGGGATTTTTGACTAAAAAGGGCCTCTTTGGACGAATTTTATATCAGAACAGTCATTGTGATATTTTTGATCGAACGTGTCAGTAGGTTAAGATGTTGGGGAGTTGCCAAAGGGAAAGGTGGCTTTGCGCCCTCCAATATCTTCCGACTCTCAAAAAGAACTCTAGCACCTTCATATGCTATACTACGAGCCCCCTTTCGAAGTTTCTACGACCGCTCCCTCCTAACAAAATTATTTGGGAAGCAATGAATTATTCAGGGGCTGGGGGGTTTGATCCCTCCCTCCTGAAATGTTTTTCCGACCCGTAAAAACGTAACAAAAATGCATATGAAAAAATTTCTGATGTTTTTAATATTTTGTGTGTACCCCCCCCCCGAAAAAATACCCCCTCCCAAACCAAAATCCTGGATACGACCCTGGTAGCAGCGTTAAGGAACCTGGCAAAAAGCAGTGTTAAGTTAAACAAACTTTTTAAAACTCCTGTATTTCACCCTGTTTTAACCTTATTTTGCTTTTCTACAAGAAATGGAAGCACTATGCAATTTGGTTCTTGGCGTTAACCCCCTCCCTTTCGGAAAAACCCTCCCAGAAAATATTCCCCCTGCGGAAAATATCCTACCCTTTGGAAACTACCACCCCTGGAAAATACCCCCTCCCCTCGAGGAAAATAGGGTTTTCCAAATTTGACAGTTTTGTTTAAGTTGTGTTTTGTTGTTGTTGAGAAGTACTAAGGAAATTGAAAAAGAAGAATTGACACACCATAAGTATATTAAAAATTATCCCCCCTGTGGAAAATCCCCCCCCCCCGGTAAATTCCCACCTGTGAAAAATAGGGTTTCTCAAATTTGAAAAATTTATTTGAGTTTTGTTTTTTTTTTTAGTTTCGTTGAGAAGTACTTAAGAAAGTAAAAAAGAGGAATTTACTCACCACAAGTATCTTAAGAACTTACCCTAAGAATAAGTATCCTAAATTTTTGTTGAAAAGACCTCCAAATGAACTTCTGCAATTTTAACAATTTTAAAAATTTAAACAATCTTATTGTTTAAGTTTTTAAGGACGTTAACGTTATCAAATTCTACGAGCTAGCTTTTGTGATTTTCCAAGTGTAAAACTACAACAACTCACAATTAATAAATAAATGAAACCTAAAACTAACGGAAATTACAATAGATAACCTTGTCTAACTCAAAACCAGCAAAAGTTAAAAGTAGCAGGGCTGACAACCCCTATGTCTTCTCAAGGCCAGAATATTATTTGCACTTCAATTAAAAAAAAAAAAAAAAAAAAACAAATAACCGTGGATTGTCAGTTTAATGTACATATTCTGATATTTATTCTTAATACTATGATATTTAACACTTGATACTTGATACTATGATAT
Source organism: Artemia franciscana (assembly GCF_032884065.1). Taxonomy (NCBI): domain Eukaryota; kingdom Metazoa; phylum Arthropoda; class Branchiopoda; order Anostraca; family Artemiidae; genus Artemia; species Artemia franciscana. The sequence continues at coordinate 34,863,236 of NC_088882.1, read as the reverse complement.
GATACTTGATGTTGTTATTATGATATTGATACTTAATACTTGATACTATGATATGATATTATGATATTTATCTCAATACTTCTTCATTTATTAAAGTCAAAAAGTGAAAACATTTAAAATATATTTTGTTTTCACTAAAGTGGAAATATATTTTGGTTTTGAGGAGGTGTAGGGGTTGTCAGTCCTACTCATGCTAGTTTTCGCTCGTTTTGAGTTTGACTCGGCTGTTCGCTGTAATTTTTCTTCGTTTTGGGTTTAGTTTTTTATTGACGGTGAATTGTGGCAGTTTTACGCTTAAAAAATTATTTGAATTTATTCCTCCTCATTTTTGGCTTAATGGCTCTGTACTCTTCTTTGACAAACTTATGGAAAAAGTGTTTTAAGTTAATTTCTGTACGTTTTTTATTGACATAGTCTTTTTCATAGAAAAAAAAATATAACTTTTTTTCTATTAAGACTCCATAGCTTTTGACCTCGACGATTGTTTGATTTTTTTCAGTGATATTCTAGGATTATTGGTTCAATATAAACACCCGTGGGAAAAAGAGATCAACAAATAAACACACATCCTTGATCTTTTTCTGGCAAACAATATAAAATTCCTCATTTTTGCAGACGGGGGCTTGAAACTCCTATTAGAGGGTTCTCGGATACGTTGAATTTGATCGTGTGATTTTCATTAAGATTCCCTGACTTTTAAGGGGCGTTTTATCCCTTTCTCGAAAATTAGGCAAATTTCATCAGGCTCGTAACTTTTATGGGTAACTCTAAAGCTAATAAATCTTGCATGTGTAGAATCAGCAAAATAAGCCAATTTTTTGGTATATCTTTTAATATCAAAATTCTGTTTTTTAGTTTAAGTCACTATTGAGCCATGTCACTTCTTTCTTACAGTTTGTTGCCATGAACTGTTTGATGGACAAATTACAAAACTTAAGAAGGCACTTAAACTTCTACAATGGGGATCTATGATTGTTTTGTAGTTATGGAGGGAGGGAGACACCTCAAAGGGTGCATTTTAATGTCAAAACATCCTAGCTTTCATTGAGCCATCACATAAACTCAGAATTAATACTAAAGGAGAGACAAGTGGAGGGTGAGGTAGAAATTGCTATATAATCCTTTTTATTGGGGTGGGGGGTCGTACAGAAGAAACTGTAAACAACTCAACAAAAATGTGAAATTGATATCTACTCCCTTATGATTTCTGGGAATATTTCTGGTCTACGCTGTTATTATGAAAGTAAAGATTAACATTAAACCCCAAATCAAGAAGGGGAATGCCCCTTCCTTATCCACACGTCCAGCTCATGGTTGCAGAAACTTCGGAGTGTGTTCATTAGATCATAAATTGAGAGTTCTAGTCCTTTTTTTAAAATCCAAAGGGATTGGAGACCAATCAGCCGCGTGGGGTGATATTTTTTAGGGGGGGATTTTCTTGGCTGTATTTTCCACTGGGATATTTTTCTTGGGGGTGGAGTATTTTCAGTGGTGGGGTATATTCTGTGGTACACCATGGGTCCGTGGGGGTGAACGCCAGCCACCATGCAATTTATTCTAATCTCTGGTTAGCCTTATTTTGGGTGTCTATCCATTTTCTTTTCCCCTTTCATGCTAATCCTCTTAATTTGAAAACTTGTGCCTGTTTCGGTCAATTATATTAGAAGGCTCTTTGTGCTGCCTAGATTCCCAAAATATTCTGGAAGGTGTTTTTATTTAAAAAAAAATACCCTCTCTTGGCATTTTCATTGAGGAAAGAAAAAACAGCAAAATTCGCCCCTCGCTATAATCTGAGAATTAAATATGCCCCACTTACATTTTCTTGAATTGACTCCCCGGTAACATGCTAAATTTTTTTGAACTTCGAAGTACTATAGCACCTGTGCCTAGGTGTTTCTCCCTCAATATCGTGGGAGAGGGTGGGGACGTTTTCGAAATAACATTAAATTGGAACCCTCCCCCTCCTGTACGCCGCGTACTTCACTTGTTATTCTCTCTACGTGTTTTAATGATGTAAGCTTGTCAAATGTGCAGTCGTGGTTCCCCCCTCCTGTACTCCACGTGCTTCGGAAATGGAAATGGACCCCCTCCTGTACGCCGCGTACTTCACTTGTTATTCTCTCTACGTGTTTTAGTGATGTAAGCTTGTCAAATGTGCAGTCGTGGTTCTGGCTCCTCTTGCGCCCGGGACAAAATATTGATTGGCCCCTCCACGTACCCGGTCTCCCACAGAATTTCCAGGCCAAATTAAAAAAAATCATTTAATAAAATATTATTTTCGGTGTATTTATGAATGGATAATTTATTATTTAAACTATTTAATTTTTATTAATTATATTGACTATTATTATTTACTTTTTTGCTTTTCATTTTATATCAATAATAAGTGAATAATTTATTAATTATTGTCATTTATTAATTGCATCCTGTGTTTTGTTTTATTAAGAAAAAAAATATAACCGTTAGATTATTTATTTGAAATTTTTCGCCCTAAAATTTCTGCACCTGGGGCAATTGCCCCCTCCGCCCTCCTCCTCCCAAAAAAAAGCATCTGCTAATGTGATATGGTGCTCTCTAAACCTTTATTGTCTAACGGCTTGAAGTTCTGTTGACCTGCCAGGGCAAGTGAATAGCATCAGAAAAAAGAACAACTATATTTAAAGAAATATAGAATTTGAAGAATTATATTAATTATTAATTCTGACAGGTGGAAGTAAATTGGCTTATCCAGATGTTTTTACTGCAGGTGCCACCGTTGCAAAAGACACTTAATGAGTTTTTTGACACAATTTCAACTAACTTTTTATATTTTTGGCACTTTACTGTTACTATTATGAAAACAAAAATGTGGGTTATAATGACTTAAAAAATAATTAATAAATGACATCCCTTTGTTTCACAGGGTTTGTCTTGTGTTCTTTTTAGCTTAAAAAAAAAAAAAAAAAAATCTTGGGGTTGTCCGTGTCGGCTGAGGCAGGATGAGTCTTGCTATGAGCTTGATTCAGCATGAATTTGCCACGAGCCTTTAGCTGAGCAGAGTAAAACTTGAATCTTGTCAGCTCGAACAATATGAAGAGTAAAATGTATTATAATATATAGTGTATTTTATAATAATAATAATATTTTATTATAATAATTTATTATAATAAAATGTATAATAATATATAATGTATTGTATAACAACAATAATATTTTATTTTTAAAATATATTATGATAAAATGTATTATAATACATAATATATTGTACAGTAATAATAATATTTTATTATAAAAATGTACTATTATAAAATGTATCATAATAAAATATTTAATTAATTATTGTAATAAAAGTAAAAGTAAAATTGGGCTTATTTATTGCTATGAGCTTGATTCAGCATGAATTTGCCACGAGCCTTTAGCTGAGCAGAGTAAAACTTGAATCTTATCAGCTCGAACAATATGAAGAGTAAAATGTATTATAATATATAGTGTATTTTATAATAATAATAATATTTTATTATAATAATTTATTATAATAAAATGTATAATAATATATAATGTATTGTATAACAACAATAATATTTTATTTTTAAAATATATTATGATAAAATATATTATAATACATAATATATTGTATAGTACTAATAATATTTTATTATAAAAATGTACTATTATAAAATGTATCATAATAAAATATTTAATTAATTATTGTAATAAAAGTAAAAGTAAAATTGGGCTTATTTATTCTGATGGTAGCTACTGAAGCTGAACCCTCTCATTGCTCTGTAAATGGAATTGCCCTTGTCATTCTTTGATTAACCCCCCTTTGAACGATTTCATCATAGTCTACTTATTGACGCGTGCATAGTAAACTCTTATGTCTCTTCCATGTTTTTCATACGAGCTCATTGTTTAGTAGGACAATCGTAGGATGTTGGGAGAAGGTGCAATGAATCGCAAAATTTTGAAATTAGGTGCTCTTTTCGAGTGACTGCTAACCACCTGTATTAACCCAACCCTGCATTGAAAAAAAAAATCAACTACCTTTTTTCCAAGAAAAAAATTCTTTAAAGTTTCAACTCGATTTCAGGCCATGAGACGAACCAGTCTATACGGTAGACTACTCTCTTGGGTAAATTTTTCGATTTACGGAATATTGAGATAGTTAAGAAATATACATATCTATACAATCAAAATTTCATCCTGAATCCAAATGTAACATCGGTTTCCATCGGAAATAGACTTAACATCCCCCCCTCTTCTAATGCACTAACATTTATCCGGAATATACATATGACTAATTTTTCATTACTTTGATAGACTGTTAAATTAATTTGAACGAAAGAATGAATCACGGAGAATTTAGTTTATATATACAATTCAGGCCATATATTTGCATATTAGGGGGATGGGAGTAAAGCTCATTTCTTACACAAATGAATTTTGTACTTGATTCAGGGTCAAATTCTCATTCTAAAGGTATCTCTATTTCTTAGGTATTTCATTATTCTGTTAATCAGAAAATTCATCCACTTTTATGGTAATCGGGAACCAACTAGCATTTGATTGTAAATTGCTCTAGAGAAATGTTGCCTTCAGCTACCCCTTGTATGACCTCAGGTGATTGGCCCGGTGTTGCACACTCTTATCAATTATAAAAGATCATATTTCAGTCCCTGTAAATTGTGTTTTCCTCCGCGTTTGCCCCTCCCCCGATCAAGAATTTGGGATTGACTCTGCACGTTCCCTTGGCACCTCCAAGGGACCTTGGCACCTTGCCAAGTTCAAGGTAATCTTAGTGGTTTTCTATTTCAACTACAAATCGTGCTTCACGAGGCATAAATTACATGCTTCATCGGCCAGGAAAGCCACAGTAAGTAATACCTATCACCTGTTCTCATTAAAACTTCTTTGAATGAATAGACTTGTAAGATCGTAAAATGAATGGGTAATAGTGCTTTTAAACTACGCCGTAAAGTTTTTCACACTAGCTTACCTTAAGACTTAACCAGTGGTGGTTCTGGCATCTCTTGCGCTCGGGTCAAAATATTGATTGGCCCCCTCCTCCTGTCTTCCAAAAATTTTCTGGCCCAATTTTAATAAAATTTTCATTTATTAACAAAAATCATTTTCAGTTTAATAATTATTATTTATTTTTACTATTATTATTTTAATTTAATTTTTATTATTAGTTATTTTAATTTGTTTTTATTTTATTAATTAATTAATAAATCTATTAATTATTTTATTTGCTGACTGCACCCTCTGCTGTATTTTAATAAAAACGAATTTTCAAAAGGATATAACTTTTAAGATTATTTATTTCAAATTTTTCGCCCATGAAATTTATGTGCCTGGGGCAATTGCCCCCTCCTCTAATCCCTCCTGTGGATATAACAGTGCGTTATGTAGTCTTACGGAATAAATTTTGTCCGTGATGTAGGAAGTGCCAAGTAGACTTGAGTCCTGCATAGAATTCTATGTTACATTATTCAGTCCTTCACCTTTGATCAGGGGCATCTAGGTTACATTTTAGATATTTAATTTTGAATTGTTTTATTTATGATGAATGTGGTGATTTTAAACTATTTTTTTATTTTTTCTAGATTTTAAATAATTCAAGTGTGAAAGGGCCCGTTTAAAAATGAATTTTACCCTTAATATAATGTAACTTAACTAGGAGCGTAATTTGCCATGGAACGCGGGGGGGGGGGGGGGTAACTGCTTCGATCAGACCCAGTCCCCCCTAGCTGAAATTATGTATTTTTTTAAAATCTTGTCAAAACTAAGGTAGGCCTGCGGAATTAAAGTATCCCCCAGAAAAAATAAGTTTTTTTTGTCTTTACATTAGTCTTTATGGTACTATATGGCTTATTTTTAACTTTTCATGTTTTTCTTTCACTTTACTTGGAAAAATCTGCTGCAACTTCCTCCCTCCCCCCCCCCAAGGATCTTGACGAAAGTATGCCACTGAACTTAACCATAAATAATTTAATAATTTTTGAGATTACACCCCCTTTATATGGACAAATAAATGAAATAAAGAATATAAAAAAAACGGCTACCATATTTCAAATAAGTTTTAAAACAATAAAGGTTCGAACCTATTTAGTACTTCGTCTAAAAACCCGTCAAGGCTTTAAGACAGATTTTAGTTCCTTGTGCAATTTTTTACTTGTTGTTGTATATTTATTTTTTGATGTTACTTAAAGAGAAGCTGTCTCTATAAACAGTGATTTTCTCTAACCGTCATGAAAAACAAAGTATAAAAAACGAAAGTATTATTTTTCAACAATACAAAAGCATTTTAAGAAAAACATAATTAAGAAACATAAGTAAGAAAAACAACAATATAAGATCAAAAGCTCACTTTCAGCTTTTTATGCATTTCAGATAAGTAGCTATAATTAAAAAAAAAAAAAAAATTCAAAAACAAAGTTTTACAAAGAATAGTAAAGAGGTCCATTAAACAAAAAATGGGCAAAAATAGAGTCAAATAATCTTCCAAGCGTAAAACTACCGCAAATCACTATCAATAAGCAAATGAAACTCAAAACAAACAGAAATCACCATAAATAGCCGACTCAAATACAAAACGAGCAAAAAATAACATGAGTAGGGCTGATAACCCCCATACTTTCTCAAGACCAGAACGTAATTTTTGCCTTTCTGAAAAAAGAGAAAAAAGAAATGGCCATAGACTGTCAGTTTAATCGACATATACTGATATTTAAACCTCAAAGTTTTGAAAACTTTTTGGATACGAAAGTAAAAATATGGAAACATTTAAAACGTATTTTGTTTTCAGTAAAGCACAAATTATGTTCTTCTAAAGTTCACGTGACCACCCCTTCCGTGAAAACATTAAATGCCCCTGGGGCATAACTTGCAAACCTTACCCCTAGACTCTGCGGGAGTCTGTCAACCCCTAAGGCCTTATAGGATCTTTTGACTATTTTTGAACAAATGGCTATCTCAAAATTTCTATCGGATGCATTTACGGAAAATACGACGTGGGGAGGGGATGGTTGCCCCGATCACTTCGACTCTTAAAATAGTTCTAGAACATCTGCTCTCCAATCCAATGAGCCCCCTCCGGAGTTTATACGACTACTCTCTCCATAAAAACCTTATATGTCATAAGTGCATAACTTACAACCCTAGGCTGAGACTTGTGAGGGGGGGGGGGAGTTGTCATCCTCAAAGATATAATTTCCGGATCGTTCAACTACGCTGAACAAAATGACAGAATATTGATTATAAGTGTTTTTCGAATTGATGGGTGCCCTCCAATCACTTTTTGACTATTAAAAATGGCACCATCCCTTTCAGTTTCCAATCGAATGAGTCTTTTTTGAAGTTTATACGACAACAAGTGGCCATATTAAAATTGCTATCAGATGCATTTCGGGAAAATACGAGATTGTGGGGGAGGGGTATGCGCTCTCTGATCACTTTGAATCTTAAAAAGAGCACTAGAAATTTTGATAACCAATCCAATAAACCCTCTCCAAAGTCTATACGACCGCCCTTTCTATAAAAACCTTATATGCTCCAGGGCATAACTTATAACCCTTGCCCTAAGATCGGAGGGGGGGGGTTGTCGTCCTCAAAGACATGATTTCTCTGGAAAGTGGGTGCTTGCTGTGGAAAGTGGGTGACCCCTCAATTTTGTATCGATTCGTGAAAGTCCTTATTTCCTTTCCTTGTTACGCACTGCGACTGTCGTGTTGTTCAAGTAACCAAATGGTTGATGTTTTTTTTTCAGATTGTCTTAATTGCTTCATAATTAGCGTGTCTTAATTTTAGTTTGTGACTGATGAGAACAACTCACTGCGCGGTGCCAATCGGAGCATGACATCGTGTGTATTCCTCTCTCATGCAGATAAAATACCAGGTAAAAATTGAAATCTTCTTCAGTATGTTGCGAGAAAGCGAACAGTCAAGATGGTCGAAAATTAACGAATTTATTCAACCAGTGCCTCAAATACCCTCAAAATGAAATGGAAAGAAAGAATCAGCTTAGCTATTTTTATATGTTTAGTTATGTTTGCCGCAGTGTTAGTTCTCGATATTCAAATGAGCCGTGCCACCTCGCATGGCAGTGGGCGATTTGTGCCAATGCATGGTCGAGTTCAGCACAAATCCTTCCAGCGTCGCTATTTGCAAAAAATACAAAGTGGGCAAATTGTGAATAATTCGAGTGAGAGAATGGAGTTGGGAAAATCTGTGCAAAAGAATAATGATGCGGATGAACATCATGATGAGACAAATCAGTTGCCAAATCCGTTGCCTGATGTGGCGGCAATTCGAAAATCGCTGAATGCTCAGATAAGAACAAAATTAGTGAAGCCAGAAAATGAGGAATATTTTAGGCGGAGGGATTCTTTTCAAGTTTTACTTGATTTTGCGGATGAAGCAGAAATTCTTGGACAAGCGAAGAAAAAGAAAAAGCGCCGTGATCCGACGCTGGGCGCTGTTCTTGGATATGAAATGAAGTAAGTTTTTTATAACTTCTTTATTATTCTTCATCTTATCAGGGTCTAGCCAGGGTTTGCCATTTACCACCATTGATGCACATGGGTTCATTCCTTTAGCGGGAAGAGCTAGACAGAGATAGAAAAAAGGGTGAAAAGAGGTTTAAGAGTGTGGCGTGGAACGGAAGTTCCTTATGTTTTTTGGTAGTCGTTTTGTATTTAGCCTACCTCGATAGAGATAAACAAAAGAATTAAGGCCAGATTTTGCAAAAAAAAAAAAAAAAATGCCGTCAGATTCCGGAGTCAAGCTTAATTTTCAGAATGAAACAAGGCGCAAAATATACTGTATACAGAATTCGGTCTCTATTTTTCGGTAAATTTTGCGATACTGTATCCGTAAAATTTATATCCGATATTGGATCCGACACTGGGCACTCTCCTCGGATATGAAATGAATTAAGTTTGTTATAGTTTCTTTATTCGAAAGTCTTTTCAGGGACAAGCCAGGGTTGCCATTAACCACCATAGATGCACGTGGGTTCAGCCCCTGAGCGGGAAGGGCTAGACAGAGATAGAAAAAAAGGTGAATAGAGGTTTCAAAGTGTGGGGTGATACGAAAGTCTTCTAGGACTATAGGTCTTCTAGGAGCCAATGGGCTACTTTTCCTACTGTGTTCCTTTTTTCATATTTAACAACTTGTTATGATAACCAAGAAACTACTTAGAAAATATATTTTTGATACACTTTTTTCTGTAGTAGTAATAAAAATAGCAGCGCTTTTTTTTATTTTAAATTATCTACCTTATCAGGAGCATAAGAAAATGAGTGATCTTGAGCCTAAGCCGGATTACGCTTAGAATTGAGCGCCTCAGTCCTCATTACTGAAACACTTAGAAGAGATATCTGGGCATATTGCTCAATCCCCCGCAATAGGGATCCGGAGTTAACTATCGGGTTGACCCAGACAAGCGATCCCTTAGCCATATGCATTGAACGCAGGGCTAGAATGACTGTTATCAACCATGGTCTTACCCAATCAGTAGAGAACAGGCTTTACATTTCATTTAGTGTGTTCGAATTTTGGGGGAAAAGCCAGTCTTTCGATATGCAAATGCAACGACTCCAGATGAAAAATCGATTCCCTCAAGCGTATCATAAACGATATTTGTCAAAAATAATGACATGTCATGGAGAGAAATGGCATTAAGTGTATAAATTGAGTTTTGTCCATACGCCAGTCACTAGTCGAGATAAAATAATGCTTTGTAGGTCAAATCAAAAAGAAAAAAAGCGTTCTAAGGGTTACTGCTAGCCTACATAAGCAAAATTTATTCTATATAATTTGGTTCTTGCGAAACCTGAAAATTATGACAGGACGGTATAGAGTGAGTACCATAAAAGTTTCCCCGGTTGGCTAGGATCAGATCAGTCAGTTGGTTTTGGACGGTCATAGCCCCCCCCCCTAAATATTTGTTTGACGTGTAAAAACGTAACAACAATGAATATAAATAAAGCAAGCGAATATATCTCGTTATAACGAGTGCACACAATTTATCTTTCATTAAAATTGGGTAAGCAGACTAAATATGCAGTTTGCAGCCACGATTGGTTACGTATGTCTTATGCGTAGCTTGGTAAGTACCATATACCCTATTTTGTCTCCTTGTATACAGGCAGTGTTTCAAGATAACCAAATTCACCTATTTTGTTAATTATTCCTTACATAAAGCTCTTCGCAAAGTAAATGATAATATCTTCTAGATAAGCATAAGATGAGTTACAACTTAGGCTTGAAATAATTATCTTGATGATTAGATCAGCTACAACGGAGTTCATATGCAAGTCTGTCTTAATCCTCTGAGAGTGTGGCTATAATAGGTACGAGGGGGTAACCACTCGAAAGAATCACATACACCCGGTGGTGTGTGCCAAGCGTCGTGAAAACTGTACAGCTCCATAAACTGTGCAGCGTGGTAAAAAGGATTTTTCATCTACTTTACAATAAAGGTACATTTTCAAAATGTTACAGGGTATGTACAGCAGTTACGGGAGGGGGGGGGCTCTTCAGACCGTGACTTTTTCCCTGACAATTCGAGTTTTTTGCAATCGTTCCTAAAGTTTCTAATTATTTCCAATGGCATTTGCCGATTTTTTTGTTTTCTAACGTAGTACCTACGTCCGATATAAACGCCTTTTGGCTATATACTTAATCCTATGGCACCCATTAACCTTGTGTTCTCTTTAGTTGATTAAAAACAAAAAAATCGCTTAAGGTTCATGTTCCCTGACAAGCCGACAGCTGTAACCTGCACCAACACTACAAAATGACATTATGACATTAAATGACATTATGACACTAAATGTTGTTATGATATTATGACATTAAATGACGTTATGACATTAAAATTATTGGTTTCAGATATATTTACTCACTGAGTCCGACCAGTGACACTGTATAAACCTTTTATTAACGAATAATCTACAACTCCTCAAACAATAAGATTTTTTCCTTTTTCAACAATTTTCATACAATTTTTACGTATTTTTTACATTAATAAATTGAAAAGGCGAATTTCAAAAATGTAATTTGGTAGACGAATAAAGCTGAATTTTAGCTATCGAATGGTAAAAAAAAGTACTGTATTACATTCAAATGTTAAAACCGTTGGACTGTAGGGAACCTGTATACCAGCAACGGAATAGGGAACATAAACCTTAAAGGATCCTATAAGAGGAAAATCATTCTCTTCCCTGTCATAACACGACATAAAGAAAGAAAACTATCAAAAATGGAGTTTTTAAAGGCCAAATGAAAATACTGAAGAAAACACAGAAAGCGAATATTTCGGGAGAACAACCGCCTCTCTTCTTCAGCGCGAACAAAATAATATGATCAAGGAAAAAACCAAAACCAAAAAAACAAGCGCGGAAAGTAAAACACAACCAATGAAAGAAAACCGCAAAAAAATTAAATAAAATTCAATAAAAGACCAGAAATTAAAAGAATTAAAATCAAATACCCAACAAACAATAAAGTGAGTTATTCGCCAATATCCGCGATATGCACAAAACCCAAACAAATTTGAACTGTCAACGACGGATACAAACGAACATTCAGATTCCTTTCAACTCTTTACCTACAAGTACCTACATAGGTGAAATACTAGTTGTAATATCAATCAAATTTGTTTGAAGATAATAAAATTTACCGGGGACGATGAAAGTCAAATCAGTTTGTTAAAATTAGTAAAGTGGAAACCTAAACACGCCCTGGGTGGGTGTTAAATATTGAAAAATTGGGAATTCAATTTTCATGCAAGAGATATCCATGTGCAACTGTACGCTTTTCGGTTGTAGTGGGTGCAAGGCCGTATCCAAGGTGGGTGCAATGACAGTGAAAACTGAAAAATAAGCCATTTAGTATCATAAAGGTACTATTTAGTACTATAAAGGTGTAGTATGGTACTATCAAGGTAAACATGTACTTTAAAAACTTATCTGTTTCTGTTGAAGCTTGAATTATGGAGGTTTATCTTAGTTTTGACAAGATTTCGGAGGAAACTAAATTTCAGCTGGGGGCAAACTAAGGTCTGAAAGGGGCAGTCCCCCTAACCCATAGCAAATTATGCCCCTGAACAAAAGTGTTTATAAAAAGATTTTAGATGAGTTCTTAAAAGATTTTCTTAGACCTTTCCCGCTCTGAAAAATCCCCCCTTGAACAAAAATCCTGGATGTGACCCTGAGTGGATGCAAAATTAAAAAAAGAAAAATAGGAGTAAAAAATAACTCAGAAACAAATTGCGCCAAACCACTTAAAAAGTTTTTGTTGTCTCTGGGAATCATCAGAATCTTAATCCACGGATTTTCACGGGCGTAAAACATCAAAATTTATCTAAACGGTTTTGCTTATTCATTTTCAAGACATGGCAACACCGACGATAACGCGGTACTGCCCTAAAAATTTAACTATTGAAACAAACAAAGGAAAATCTTTGAGAATTGTGATTTTTGGGTATAATAGACCAGAGATGGGTCGATGGGTCAATTTTTTTTATCTCCTTGGTAGGTGGTTGAATAATTTGTCCTAGACTGTCGACAGCGGAGCATTATAATGGGTATTTCAAGCTTGCTGAGAAGCGCTCGTATAATTTCCTTAAATTATTATGTTTTTTAATTGCCCCTCTACCTCTAATTAAAACAGTTCTGGCTTAGTTACCGGTGACTGTGCATCTATCCTCATTATCCTCTTCTGTCGTTGGCCTGAGCCTGGACTAGAAGCCAGTTCACTTCGCCTTTTATTCTCTTGTAAAATACGATCCGTCTTCTTCAAGTCTATTCATCTAATTGGCACGTGTTTTGGCCCACCGCAAGAGAATTCAGAGGTTTCTTGGACATACAGAATAAAAAAAATGAAATGAAAAAAAGTAAAAAAGATAAAATAAATAACGATAAAAATAAAAGATAAAATAAAAATAAGAAAAGGGTCCTTGATTTGTGCCAATTGGAAACTTCATATTCATTACAGAGTTTCTGCATGCCAAAACCATAGTGTTGGCTCTGAGAATCGTTTCTTGTGATTGACACCCTCATCTATTGAAATTGAAAATTTTTACTAAGTAGGCCTAAAGGAGGCCCTATACGGTCAATCATTTTGATCAAAAATTTCCGTCAATTGATGAACGTGTGCTTCAATCAACCTTCAATTGGACCTTCAGTCAACACTTCAATCTCAACCAAAGCTAATCTAACTCACTACTTTTGATCAGAGTGATCAAAAGTTTCTATCAATCACCGTCAACGCTTGACTCAAGCGCCAAACAGGTTCCTAGACGGTCAATCCTGCTTGAGTCAATCGATTGACGGAAGCTTTTTATCAAAATGATTGACGGTATAGGGCCTCCTTAACATGGCTTAGAACAACCATGTACTAACCGTGAACAACCGTGTATAAATTATTACTAGCGTAGTAATTTATATCTGTAATAGTTAATGTTTTTGTTTATTGTGTTAACAAAAGTAAAAAAAAAGTAAAAACAAAACGTCATATTTTGGTTATTGATACTTGGACTACGATCGGAATCATGTCATCTGACCTTTCACGTACGCGGGGGGGGGGCTTCGGGCCCGGGCTCCCCCCCCGAAATTTTGTTAAATGTATAACTTCTCCATGGTTTCTTGGATTTCTGGCAAAATTAGGATATTTATTAAGAATCTAGATACATGTGTGAAGCCTTTTTTGGGGGATTTTACAGCATGCAATTATCCGGTCAAGTCACTGCCCAATTATTAACCCATTTTCTGTCTAATTTTTTACCCACTTTGAAGTAATTTGCAATTGTACTGTTATTTTTTCTTTTTTGTAAAGAGTTTGATTTCCACAGCAAAATAGAATTACCCTTGATATTAGGGCGTTTATCCCCCCTTTTCAGGATAAAGTACAGCTTTTAATGGATCAATTTTGGAAACAATCATTTTTCATTAAAATCTACGTTTTTGCAATAGAAGAACTACCCCCCACAGCACCCATATTGCAATGTTAACCCTAAAATTTCCTTTTCAGTGGGATATAATAGATTAATCACTGGTTCTAAATAGCTATGAACATAACCTGAGACTAAAACGTACTTTTGAGGCTTCAGTCTCCTTCCCCCCATCCCCTACAGTACTTCAGATTAAATTTATTCTGTATTTTTCGATATACGTGCTTTTTATCTGCTGTTTTGAAGGTTTTGGCCCCCCCCCCCCCCTGAAAAAAATTCCTACGTACGTGCCTGTATCTGACGATCTTTTCACCCCGCTATATACCATGGTTTGATTTTTTTTTTGTATGGGGACTTCAGTACTAAATTCGATCGATTTCTGGCACACATGTACGCAGAATTTTTTTTTTCATGGGGTTCAGTAATAATAATAACAATATAATAATAATAATAATAAACAATAATTATAAAAATTTATAATAATCAAAAATAATATAATAGAATAAAATTTGAAATGCACCTCAAACCCTGGTGAATTGAAACTAAACCCTAATGTCCCAGTTTCGCCTATCATCAGCTGTGCTTGCAGATGCACCTCAGATTCAAGTACAAAAAATTAGTGCAATTAGACCCCAAACTGACCTATCGCGATCTTTGCCTGCATTTTTGCAAGAAGTGTACAAAAATCCAAGCATAGAAATTTGTACTCTTGGAGTAAAAAAGGAGTAAAATAAGAGAAAACTAAAAATATTAGATAAAAAATTTTTCGGCCCCTGTCCTCCTCAGTTGTTTTTTTATTTTTATGTTTGAGTTACTTCGTGTAAGCTCTATAAAACAAGTACTATACTTTCTTTGTTCAATTAATATGTTAAGCAAAAAATATAAATATTTTCATTGTTAAAAACCACTTTCAACTGGCAATAGGCGCATACACTAAACTTTCTCTTGGGAGGAGGGGGCGCGTATATTTTTATTTTTTGTTAAAACGTTTTTACTGGCTCTTTGGTTTTATTGGGTAGACCTGTGCTTGTTTTGCTTTGGTTTTTGGTCTCATTTTTGTTACAACTTTGGAATTTTTAGCTGTAGGGCTTTAGTTTGCCCCCTCCACCCCAGCTTAAATTTAGCACCTTCAAAAATCCTAAAACTATGATAGGCTTACATAATTTAAGCGCCCATAGAAACAGATCAATTTTCTTTAGTATACCTTTGCTTTTATGGTACTGTATGGTTGATTTTTCATTTTTCACTGCAATATTCACTTGACTTAGGAAAATTAGCTGCAAATTTGCCCCCCCCCCTCCACCAGAGTTTTGACGAAATTGTGCCACTGCTTCGAAAGTGGACTGAACATGTTCAGCAGTCTTTTCCGTTTTTCTTTGTCATTGGTTGCAATCATCCCGCCCATTTTTTTTTCCATTCTTCCTTTCTCTTTTCTTTTCATTCTTTCTTCTCTTTTTTTTCTTGCCGCGGTAGGGCCTCGTACTGTGTTAAAACACTTAGCATTCTTGTGCATCTTTCTTCTTTATAGGTTGGACCGTCGTTTTACTTTTCCCTTTCTTTCTTCTTTTTTTTTGCTTTTCTTCCTTTCTTTTGTTCCTGATGTAGTAGGTGGAACAAAATATGATGGGCCCATCAACATAGGTGAGCTCATCATACTTGGTATCCTTTTCCTTTCTTCTTCGTGATTGGCTTTAATACTCCCCGTCATTTTCCCTTTTCCTTTTCTTCCTTTCTTTTGTTCCTACCGTAGGAGGTCCTCATAGATGGGCTTATCATGTTTGGTATTCTGTTCCATTTTTTTCTGTTATTAGTTATAATAGTTCCCTTTCTCGTCTTTTTTCTTTTCTTTTTTCCTTTTTATTTCCCTTTTCTTCCTTTTTTTATTGTTGTCCTCGTAGGTGGGCTCATCATATTCAGCATTCTTTTCCATTTACTTCCTTCTGATTATAATTATAAGCGTTCAGTGTCCCCTTTTTTTCTTTTTCTTTTTTTGCTTTCTATTTGTTCTAACTGTGGAAGGTCCTGGTCTGTGGGCTGCAGACATTATTCAATTTTTCTTCATCTTTGGTTGTTGTAATCTCGTCTTTTTCATTTTTGTGTGTTTTCCTTTTCTTCCTTTTGTTTTGTCCTACCGTGGTAGCTCCTTCGTAGGTGGGTTCAATATTGTATCTGACATTGTTTATCCAGTTTTCTTCGTCAATGGCTGCAATATTTATTGCCCCCTTTTTATTGTCCCAGAAATGCGGACGGCTACCCCCTCTCCCCTGTGTGAATATGCTTTTCTCAGCAGCTTATTATTGGTGATTCAGGGTTTGTCATTGTGTTATATTCATATCTACCCGAAGCTTTGCTGCACAGAATGTCATACTAAAATTAAGAATAAATAGCTCTCATACTGCTTCTTGTTTTCATGCGGTCAAATGCCTGGTTTAGTAATTAAAGAGTGCGGTAGAAAGTGCAAGGAAAGACAAATTATTGAATCCGAAACATGTACAATCAAAATCATTGTCATTAACAAAAATTCTATTCAGTCCAAGAAGTTTTGGGTAAAGACGTTAATAAATTTAGGCTACAAAAAGATTAAGGTATTCCCGTCAGTCCAGGGATTGCGGAGGGGACAACCGATTTCATATACGGAGTAATTTCTCCTCGTTTTAAGTTTTCATGTCGCTCCTTACTTTCAGTTAAAAAAACTTGTTTTTTTTATTTAATCATATATCAGGAGCGATCTTTATATATGAAGAATTTACTCCACAATAGGTCTGTGTTAGTACAGTAGATTCATGTTCTGCTAGGCAATACGGTGCCCGGGGCTGGACTCCTACTGGTGTAACTTGCTGAACCGTCGATTCAACACCAGATGCACCATCAATTTTTTATCCTCCTGCCCTTTTATTTGTTCACTAATCTTGTATTGGCAGAAAACGACTACCACTCACTAATATTCTTTAGAAAGCCTCAGTGTTCAGATTATTGGGGCACTCTAAATCGTAAAGGGGAAATTACAGAAACAATACATTCAAATTAAATACGATTCCATGAAAACGAATATTCCCGGTCACGCATCCATGAGCAAGAATTCCCAGAAAAATATTACCTGAGAACATTCTTAATTTTAGGATCTCATTCTGTGCGGCAATAGACTTTAGGTGGGTCACGGCTTGATGGGAATATTATACAATGACAAGGTCTAAATACGTAATAATATTCAACTGATGAAAGCAACTCTTTTAGACAGGGGAGAGGAGGCGTCCCTCTTTTTTGGTCAAAAAGACTGGAAGTAATAGCTACAGATGCATTTTTCTGGAAATATTAAAGGGATTGAATGTGAATGTGATGTAATGTATGTACCAGTAATAATGACCTACTGACAAGAGGAACACTTTCATTCAGGGGAGAGGGATATTCCTCCTTTTTGGAAAAGAAAAGACTCGAAATGATAGGTACAGATACACTTTCATGGCGAAATAAAGGGGGTTATAAAAGACTTACAGTTGATGGAGACTATCCATCTAAAGCGTCATCTCATAGGTCAACTGTGTTCTATCTCCAAAACACTCAGTTTTTTGGCTCATGGCCAAAAAAGGCCTAGGGGATCTAGCTTCGCCTTATTGAAAGAATTTTTATCAGCTAGGCTTTTTTTTAATGAATAATCAGTAAGCTATCGATTTTCCGTCAACATTCACGACTTTTCCTTACATGGTTATTTTAAGCAGCATTTACATCAATCTTTACTTTGCTTACGTCTCTATCCTAATATTCAGTTTCCAATCCCTCTTTGTTCTCATAATATTTGGTACTTGACTGTAACAAGTCGCAGCTAAGCATCCAAGAGCATAGAAGTTAATGTCTAGGATTCCCAATTCTACTAATGAAGCGAGTTCTATTGGTACTATTTGGCATCTGCGTTTAAGAGTGGCCTTCGTATGTGTGCCTGGCTAGATATCCACGCCTAAGCAAGTACACGGCCAGACAGACATAGCTTGGCAGACAGACGTTGGCCCTGTAGTGAGCAGCAACAACTGGTTGAACTCTGGTCTGTATTTTCAAGCTTATGTCAGACCAACTGCACAACAACACGACAAGGGGTCTAATCATTTCTGCGATGGTTTCATATTTGATATAATCGCCAAATCTTGGTGTTATCCTAAATATAAGAAGTGACGCAGGAAAAGGCAACAAGCCTTGTCCTTCGGGCATTCCTGGTTTTGACGCTTCGCTTTGTAATTGAACCTTTGCCCATGGTTCCTTACACTCTGTCCAGGGAGGGATTTTTAGCTGCTGGCAGTTGGTGAACATTCCTTGCCTCCGGCTCTGTCCCTGTATTTAGTGTCTTCCTGCCTTTGTGTTGACGGTGAACACGCATGAGCTATTGCATAAACTTCGATGGTGGTTTTGGTGTCTCTTGCGAGTTCCTCGTACAAAATTTTCAGGCCCTAATTCCTAAATTTAATATTTAAGTTATCTAAATGTTATTAAGTATTTTAGTTTAATTATTATTATTTAACCCTTTTTTAAATTTATCATCAATTTTTATGTTATGAATTAATCAATAATTTATTTATTATTTTATTTGTTAACTGCACCGTCTACTTTATTGATGCAATTTCAGAATCACAAAATGATTACAATCATTCGATTAGTAGTTTGAAATTTTATGTCCCTAAAATTTCTGCGGCTGGGGCAAGTAAACTTTGTTCCTCCCCCAAAACCGCCTCTGATAACCCTCTGGACATTCTAGATCCTACAAAGTAAAAAGTGATGACAGGTTAGAGTGGATTTTCCCTCAGATCTGTAAATTGAATTCGCTTCCTGATTTAAACAGATTAATGTTTGCGTGCTGATAGGAGAAATATGCGAAAGAGCAATAATTAAGCTTTTTTTTAAAATAATTAAATAATATTTAAATATTTAAATAATTTAATAATTAAGCTTTTTTTTAAAATAATTAAATAATATTTAAATATTTAAATAATTTAATAATTAAGCTTTTTTTTAAAATAATTAAATAATATTTAAATATTTAAATAATTTAATAATTAAGCTTTTTTTTTAAATATAACGGACATTGCCTTGGTGATCCGTAATGCAGCTTACACGTAGAAATTATATAGTTGATATAATTGTCCTATTAAAATATTTTGTTGCACCCTTAGAAAAGTGAGGGGAATGAATTATGTTTTTCCAATTGATGAAAAACAATTATAGGAATGTGTAGTTAGTATTGCAGCTCAAATGCATGACTTAAATTTATTCTAGTATATAATTTGAAAAGTATTTTAACTCTAACTACGGATGTTTTTGGTACCCTACTGACTGATCGTATTTCGACAGTAGGTTGTACGAGACGTGCGGTTCAATCCCGCTTTCTAGAGCTATAATGAGATAAAGATTGAGATGGTAGGGCAAGTTCTTTGGATGACGATAACAGATTGTCAAAGATTATCCTTTTCGGTCAACCGTCTAGGGCTAAACCGAAAGCAGGTCGTCCGCAGTTGGGGTGTGAGGATGTCGTAAGGAAAGATTTAAGAAAAATGGGAACTTCCTGTAAGGGTGTAAAGAGGGAGGCTTTCAATAGACTGCGATTGAGGAGGAGCGATCGTATCTGTGTTGGCCTCAGGCGGCTTGGTGCTGTGATGAATTATTTGTTGGTGTAGTATTATGTTAACTTCGAAGTTGGAAGTCAGAAACGCAATGAGGATTTGGTGTTGGATTCATATAAAGTAGACAAATTGCTATTCGAAGCCTTGAGTTTTCTATGATCTCAAATTGGGAAATGATATTGACGTGAAGATCTTGCTAATCGGTTTGAATGTAATGCATGAAGCAAATGAAGTAACTGTCTTAGCCCGATGTTGCCATTAATCATGATCTGATCCATTGGTCAATCTGATTTTGAAGAATTTCTCCTTATGGAAAAAAAAAATCGATCTTAGACTCTTTTTGGGTTCAAACTAAGAAGTGATTTTGGTATCGTTTCCAGAATTTTTATTTGAAAGTAATCCATAAAGGAAAAGAAGTGGAAGAAGCAGCAACGAAGAATGTTGCAACCCGATGTTGTCATTATCACAATCTTTGCTGCTCTGATTTAGAAGCAGTTTCTTTACTGGAAAAGAAAAAAGAAAAACAGACTCGATGATCCACTTTTCCTTAGGTTCAACTTAAGAACTGATCTGGTGTCATTTCCAAAATTTTGATTCGAAAGTAATTCATGAAGGAAAAGAAGTGGAAGAAGCAGCAACAAAGACTGTTGCCATCAATCACGATCTTTTCCATTAGTCACTCTGATTTAGAAGCAGTTCTTTTTCTAGAAAAAAAAAACATAATCTCTAGTTTTTAATGGATTCAAATTAGGAGATATTTCCTTAAGTCCAATTTATAACAACCCAATATTAAAAGACTCTATCAATATTTTTACCCAGTCTAATTTAAGATAGCCTGTCCACATATCTAATGAAAACCGAAATTGTAGACAGGTAAAATCTGTTGCAAGGAAAAGGATACTCATTCAATCTAATTGGTAACTTCTCTTTCATTCATCTTAAGTTGGTTTTTGTTTTTTGATTCAGTGTCTTTTCTCCTCTCGTAGAGTTCACTTAAGAAGGTTAGATTTTGTTGTTGTTTTTTTGTTTTTTTTTTCCTCTTTCTGATTTTTTTAGCACTGAGTGACGATTCGGCGGAGGTCCTTGTTGAAATATTTGCTTGATTTTCATCTTCATATTTTGCTACTGACAAAATCCTCGTTTTTCACCTATTTGATTTTTTCTTTTCATTTATTATTTCCTTTCTTGTTTTCATACGACTTGATATTGGTGGCATATCCAGAAATTTCCTTTGAAAATAATGTACGAATGAAAAGAAATAGAAGGAGAGAATAAAACCGCAATAAAAGAGTGTTTTGACTTGATGTTATCATCAATCACAATCTTTTCCCATTGGCTATTATAATTTAGAAACAGTTTGTTTTATAAAAAAGGAGAAGAATATAAAAAAACCCAGATAGGATCGTTTTCCCTTTTTCTGTTCCCAGTTCTCCTTGGGTTCAAATTAGGACTGATACTGGTGTCATAACCAGATATTCAGTTTGAAAATAATTCTCGAAGGGGAAATGGTAGAAGAAAAAAAAACCTTCAGCAAGGTTTGTTGTAGCCTGTACTGACATGTTGTCAGTAACTGCGTTCTTTTTCCATAGGCTATTTTAGCTCAAATTCCATTATTTTCTAGAAACCAAGAATAATGAAAACGGGCATAATAACTCTATCATGAGATGTTTAAAAAAGGCGAAGTCTCAAATCGTCAATAATCTTAGAAAGTCATAGATAACTTAGAAAGGCGAACAGAAAACATTTTCTTCTGCTTTAATTGGCTTTTAAGCTGCTTTAAGACTTAACTTTCGCTAATAGGATGGTACTTTTATACTACGCCCTGGAGGCTTTCACACTAGCATATCTTAAGACTTTACGTTTTGGTATGTAAGCTTAAGGAGCAAATTTAGTCTTTAATGTAGGGTTCAGGCGATGTTGTTAAAAAAAAGGGGATGTCTTAGTCTTAGAAAGTCACAAGTAACTCAGAAAGGCGAACAAAAGAGCTTTCTTTTGCTTTAACTGGCTTTTAAGCTGTTTCAAGTCTAAAGTTTCGCCAGTAGGATGATGCTTTCATACTAAAATTAAATAAAAAACAAGTTTTTTTAAATGAAAGTAAGGAGCAACATTAAAACTTAAAACTAACAGAAATTACTCCGTATATGAAAGGGGCTTTTCCTCCTCAATGCCTCGCTCTTTACGCTTAAGTTTGACTCTTTCTCTTAACTCTATTTTTAAAACAGTAAGAAACTTTAACGTAAAGAGTGGGGCGTTGAGGAGGAAAATCCCCTTTCATATATGGAGTAATTTCTGTTCGTTTTAAGTTTTAATGTTGCTCCTTACTTTCATTTAAAAAATCTTGTTTTTTTATTTAATTTGTGGACGTTTTTGAATTAATGCATGTTTTGATCTTGGCTCTCCGCACATAAATAATTAACACACAATCTACATAAATTAATTGCAATTAATCGTAAGATTTTGAGAAAAAAGGAGCGAGGGAGGAGGCCTAGTTGCCCTCCAAGTTTTTGATTACTTAAAAAAGCAACTAGAACTTTTAATTTTTACAAACGTTTTCATTTGTAAAAAATATACGTAACTTACGAATTAACTTACGTACCGAACTTCTACATTCGTAAGTTTTTATTGCGTATATGAGGGGGTTCAACCCTCGTCGATACCTCGCTCTTTACACTAAAGCTTAGATTTTGTCCCAATTCCTTAAGAAGGACCTCTGAATCACAAAGACCGTAGAATAAATAGTTGAAATTACTAAAAATACTCTAGCGTAAAGAGTGAGGTGTAACGAGGAGGTAAACCCCTCATATGCGTAATTATTTTTGTTCGTTTTAAGTTTTAGTGCTGCTCCTTACTTTCAGTAGAAAAAACTTTTCATATTTATTTTTTCATAGTTTTTTCAAATAATGCTAGAAAATCCTGCGCCCCCTTCATTGAAATTCTCTTCCCCCATGAGAAGTTTCTCCATGGAAATATCCTCCCGCGTAACCCACCCTCAACTCTCCCCCCTAAACCAAAAAAATCCCCCTGAAAACGTCTGTACACTTCCTAGTAACCATTACTATATGTAAACACATGTCAAAGTTTGTAACTTGCAGCCTCTCCCACGGGGACTGCGGGGGAGTAAGTCGTCCCCAAAGACATAGTTATTAGGTTTTTCGACCATGGTGAATAAAATGGATATCTCAGAATTTTGATCCGTTGACTTTTGGGAAAAAATGTGCGTGGGAGGGGGCCTAGGTGCCCTCCAATTTTTTGGTCACTTAAAAAGGGCAATAGAACTTTTAATTTCAGTTAAAATGAGCCCTCTCGCGACATTCTCGCGACGCTGAATCTGATGGTGTGATTTTCGTTAAGATTGTAGGACTTTTAGGGGGTGTTTTCCCCTATTTTCTAAAACGAGGCACATTTCCTCAGGCTCGTAACTTTTGATGGGTGTAACTGATCTTAATGAAACTTATATATTTAAAATCAGCATTAAAATGCGATTCTTTTGATGTAACTAT
The DNA here is from genome assembly GCF_032884065.1 of Artemia franciscana. Taxonomy (NCBI): domain Eukaryota; kingdom Metazoa; phylum Arthropoda; class Branchiopoda; order Anostraca; family Artemiidae; genus Artemia; species Artemia franciscana. The sequence continues at coordinate 34,840,197 of NC_088882.1, read as the reverse complement.
TGGTATCAAAATTCCATTTTTTAGAGTTTCGGTTACTATTGAGCCGGGTCGCTCCTTACTACAGTTCGTTACCACGAACTGTTTGACACTGTAGAGGCTTTAATACTAGCCAGGGGGGTAGATTCAGTATTTTATTGGGTAGGCAGGCAAGAGGGGTCTACATCCGGAGAGTCAAGGGGCATGGGCTATATAATAAATTTTTATTCAATTTATTGGGAGGGGCAACTGACCCCCTTCCCCCACACGATTCCACTGATACTAGCATATCTTAGGGCATAACGTTTTGTTTTGTAATCTTAAAGAGCAAATTTAGTCAGTAATGTAGACTCCAGTAGCACACATAATTTTGTGTTAGGCCTACTTAAGTTTTTGTTACAGTATAGCAAAGTCAGCAATAAGGTGATATTTTATGGATGAAAAATTAATATTTTTGTAAAAAAACTAAATTAAAGAAGCTTTCCTAGAATGCCCTTCGCCCTCAATCAGGGCATTAATCTTCATCTTAATTTTACATATTTTATTGTTTAATCGTTTGTTTACGATGATCTTAGAAGATCATTTTGATGGTTTAATTGATATTTGCGATACCCTGGTGGAAAGGGCTGGCTTAAGTGTGGAGGTTTACCCATATCCTAACACATTTAGCATTAAAATTATGTACGCAGCGAAAAAACCGCTTCAAAGGTTATACGGTAGTGTGAAAGCACCATTAATACTTTTCTTGGAACATAAGCGATTTTTCCTATAAGTACGAACACGTTTAATGAATAGTCAAGCGGTTATACACTAGCCTATATACAAGTAATAGCTCAAAGCATGATGTGTCTTGTCTGACCAGTACCGCTATGTCATCATCAAAGGCAAAACAGGACAAGTAGTTGCGCAAATGTGGGTTCTTAGATTCCGATTATAGTTGATTAAACTCTCGTTTTTGTTCCGTTACCATCGGGCTGTAAAAAAGGGTTTAACAAGAGTTCTATCATCAAATTATATGTAAGGGGTAACATTACTTAATTGTGTCTATATTTAAGGTTGTATCGTGTAAAGTCATCGCAATCATCATAGGCAGATTATTCAAAAATTAAAAGTCACGCAAATGTGGGTTCTTAGATTCCGATTATAGTTGATTAAACTTTCGTTTATGTTCCATTACCATCGGGCTGTAAAAAAGGGTTTAACAAGAGTTCTATCATCAAATCATATGTAAGGGTTAAAATTACTTAATTGTGTCTATATTTAAGGTTGTATCGTATAAAGTCATCGCAATCATCATAGGCAGGTTATTCAAAAATTAAAAGTCACGCAAATGTGGGTTCTTAGATTCCGATTATAGTTGATTAAACTTTCGTTTATGTTCCATTACCATCGGGCTTTAAAAAACGTAGCAATGTTTTAACGCCACCGTGGTTTTCCGCCACCTTTTAATTCAGGTAGGTCAGAATAGACATATACATAAAAACAGACATAGACTTAGAAATAGACTTAGACAAAAACATAGGCATAGACATAGACTAACCTAACCTGTCTTTTCTGACCCAACTAATCCTCTTGATGATGCAAGATTTCCTAGATGGTGGAAAACATGTGGTGGCGGAAAACCGCGGTGGCGTTAAAACACCCAATTCGTAAAAAGGATTTAACAAGAGTTGCATCATTAAATTATATGTAAGGGTTAAAATTACTTAATTGTGTCTATATTTAAGCTGCTTTTACACTTCGCACAGTCACACTATTAGGTTTATCATTTAAAATCATCGCAATCATCGTAGGCAGGCTATTCAAAAATTAAAAGCTTGAAATGGAGATGGGGATTCAAGTTTTGGGCAACCATAAAAGGCTTTCCACAAACGTTTATTGATTTATTTAGAAATTATTACTTACTGACATTTTACTTGTTGTTGCTAAATAGATTTTTCTATAATATAAAATAATCTTACTTAATGTAAAATTATACGTAAACACGTAAAGTCTTAGGTTATGCTAGTGTGAAAGGTCATACGGAGCGGTGTGAAATCACCATTAACTTTTCAGTTTTTACTTACGTTAAACATGTTTGAAAGTTTGAAGATTCTAGAATGTATTTGAAAGGTGCCACTTTATTGTGATAAAAAAAAAAAAATTCAAAATTGAATTTAAAAGTAGACATATATTCTTGCAATCACACTCAAAACTAAAAATAATAAAAAAAGATTTTAATTCTTGTCTCGTCAATTGAAATATTTTTCTTTGCAGTAGCCTAGCATTAATTTTACTCAAAACTAATGAACTTTGAGGACCTCAATCTTTGTAACTATTTATCTAAATTGATAAGGAAAAAATTTCTTTGAATCTCTTGAATTTTTTTAGATACCTTAAGTTATTATATCCCTTTAGTACCTTTAAGGTTTATATTCTGCTGCTTAAACAAAAAGAGAAGCATATAGCATGTACCAGAAACATCTGCTTTACCCTCCACAAAATTGATTAAGGCCTACCCACGGCTTACTTGATGCAATGAGGGGAGCTAAGACTTATCCCCAAAGGGAGCTAGGGGGAGTTCTCTCTTTTGATTTTAATAATTCTGAAATTTTTAAGGTCTTCAAGCAAGGTCGTATCCAGAAGAGTTATGGGGTATCAACTCCCCCCCCCCCCCAAATGTTGGTCCAACTCGTAAAACCGTAATAAAATGTATAAAAACCCATTTTATGTTTTTTTACGTTTTTAGCCCCCTACTCCCATAAAAAACTCCACGAACAAAGATCCTCGATACGGCCTTTCCTTAAGAAATGAATATCAGCACATACATTCAGTAGTTCAGGGTATAAAAACTGCTAGATGGCAACAGTGTTGTTCCTTATTCGCCACTTAAAAAGTCACCACGCCAATTAGTACACAGCTATGCGCTCTGTGTATTTCAGTCACATACAATGTTGTGCCACTATTCCTGTTTACTGTTTTGTTTTAATACATTTGTTAGACGTGACTAAACTGTGCATCACTCCGTGCCCTACATATGACATATGACAGATGACATATTTTTGATGTCGCCATTGCCACCATCAATATCTTGTAAACTTACGAAAATAGAAATGTTGAGCAACATAAATCTTTTTGCCGTCGATTTGTGAAAATTAATTCGGTGGTTTATGGTATAAAAAGTGCTAACTGGCAACAATGTTGTTCCTTATTTACCAATGAAAAGATGTCACCACATCAATTAGAGCATGGCTTTGCGCTCTGTGTATTTCAGTCACATACAATCTTTTGCCTCTATTCCTGTTTACTTTCTTGTTTTAATAATCGCACTTTACTTTGGCAGCGCTATTGCGCTGCTAATGACATTTGGTGTAAGTAATTAAGTTGTGTATAACTCTTTACTCTAAATAAATAGAGGACATATTTTTGACGTTACCACTAATGCCGGCATTGTCTTGTAGAACTGCGGAAACAGAAATGTTGAATAACAAAAATATTTTTCCCGTCAATTTGTGAGAATATATGTTTTGGGGAAAATTTTAATTTGCAGTCCTAAAATGTAAAAATAAAGGATGTGGAATTGCATTCAAAGGCTGTCCAAAATAGATGATTGACGGGAAGTAAAAAATGGAGTCATAAAATTTAAAAAAATTTTGCACAGCCTTTAGAGGGATGATGATATAAAAAATAAATGGATAAAAAGCAATATAGGAGGATGTACAAAAATCAAGAAAAATGATAAGATCAAAAACAGTTTACAGTTGTGAAGAAAATTACCAAGTTTTGCTTTTACACTTTTAATTCCTTGGATCTATCGTTCAAAATTTGCCCGCAATTTTCTCCGAGGCTCATTTCTAATAAGAAATTCCCTCAACAATGTTTGAATGGAAATTTGTTTTAAAAAGCTGTTTCCAACAATTTTTGGAGGATTTTTGGAAAACAAGTATCCAGTGTTCAAATGGTTTTGTATATATTCTGGAAATATCCAGCTTCTTTGCATTAGATTCATAAATTTAACTAATCAAATAGTTTACCGGACAACAGGTCCAAAAACGAAAAAAAAATGTGTACGATTTTTTATGAGGTCGAAGACAGTTTTTTTTTCAAACACGATGTTAAAAATCCCCTTTTTCCACTGAACAAAAAGGCTACTATTCGAGTTTCTAACCGTGGGACAACACAGGGTATACCTAACTACGTATAAAATTCGTCACCTTTAAATGAAAAATACTGGCTGTATGCAATTTCTTTAATTATGGAATACTCGCTTGCCTTCAGGCCTCAGGCATATTTAAGAATAAAAACCGTGCGCTCCAATTGATGGTCAGAAACCAAATGGCTCAGATTGAAAAAAAAAAAATACGGAGAGATGCGTACTTTAAATAATAACACCAAGTGTTTTTTTTTATGGTTACTGGATAGGTGGGAAGTACAGACACTCATCAGTTTTTTTTAATTAACTTCATTAAAAGCGAATTAATTTATACTTCCGGCAATAAATTTATAGAAGAATTTCAACATCGGCCATAGGTACTTAGTTTTTTATATTCATAAACTTGTCAATTAACCATGCGTTAATCTACATCCGTGTTTTATCCAGATATTTTCTTCATTAGGATAAAATATGCCTAGAGGACGAACCCCTCAAGTATACCAAGTCGATGCACTTTCAAGCTTCCTTCATGTAAATACACATAAAATCTTGAATAACGAAATTTAAATTTTATGAGGGGATATAAGAATTTCTAAATCATGCCCAAAATCAGCTACATTGAGACTTAGGTTACTTGGCTTCATAAAGTTACGTCACGTAGGAATTTGCTATTTCTACGACATGCCCCCGTTCTATCTACCAATCTACCAAAATTGCAGATCCCTGCGCACGCGCACACACACCCTGCATCTGTTCTGTATATTGTGATTAGGACCAATCAATTGATCAATCAATCAATTTATTAATACTAAAAGAAAAACTATTACAAAAGTAAATCAGTTAATAGGCCCAAGAAGCTTTGCTTGTAATGGACCTCAGAGAACAAGAATAAAACACTTTTATAAAATATATACAAAAAAACAAAAAAGCAAACAAAAAAACACTGGAACAAAACAAGGAAATTTAACAGATAGAAGATTTAGAAGGAGATTTAACATATAGCTGAAAATGATTTTAAAAGAAGAGAAGTGACATACAAATTGGGATATAATTAAAAAGAGAGACAAAATTAGTATTAAAAAGAGTATCCAGGATATTTGTTCGGGTAGCTCCCACTTCCAGAAATTAAGGGCATCAGGTGGCGTGTAACAAGTGTGGCAGAATAAATGAACTTATTTAATACCCATCTATGGAAAAACAGATGGAGCACAAAAGACAACATAAAATACTAATTCATCTAACACAAACAAAGAAAACAATCAGAAACAGGTGCCGACTGCTGCTGAAAAACATTGGTCCACGGGTGGGTCTTGACAGACGAATTATATCGGTCAATTTGCGACAGAATCCCTTCTTCAGGATTGGTAGCACTGTAATGGCACGTAACGTGCCGTAACGTGACACACTTACAGAACTGCCAATGCTGTAATTGTGTGACTATGAACCGACAAACCTGTGTCCCTATTACAAAAGGCACATTTTTTTTTTCAACCACGCGATACATAAAGTAAATATGGTGGAGTAAGAATAAACATTAAAAAAAACTCAAAGAGAAAAAGAATTACCTATTGCTCGTCCAAGGTGGTAAATGCAGCAAAAACTTTGCATACTTGTTGTACGGTGAACGTAATTTCAGTTTATCTGTAGCCGTTGAAATGCGCCGAAATGGGCTAAGGTGCAGATAGTGAGGTAAAATCTAGCTTTGTGCACATGGGCCAACAGACGATGTCAAACTTCCGCTTAATTGCCATTATACAGCTTTACGTAAAAGAAGACCGCTTCTGAAAATGAGAAAGCAGTAACCGCCGCGTCTCTAGTATTGACCGTCCAATAGGAAGGCCCAGGTATACAATATCATCCGCGAGCTCAATAATATAATCACCAAGTGTGACGCTCTGACCAGCATCTGATTTCGAGTTAAAAAGCACTATTTCAAACTTATCAGCGTTAAACTGGACTTCAATATTGGCAACTCTACTTGGAACTTGAGAAAATTAGCTTCTAGTCCATGCAGAGACCGGCTCAGGTTCAGCACATCATCTGCATAACCAATCAAAGACAAATCAATACCACGTAGAATTTAAGTCATAAGTGAGTTTGATTGTGGCCTTACTACACTATTATTGAACGCTGTCGGTGGCGAAATAGCACCTTCTCTTACCCTCTTCTTTACTAGGAGAAAGGGATTCCACGCGAAGAAACAACAGAATCATATAATAGACTAGTACAGTTCTTAGCTAGTAGAGGGAGTCTAAGTTCCAAGTGTAGCAAACACTCTCAAGTGTGGCAGAAATATGTGGCACTATTGGCGTTCTAAGATTTACACCAGGTGGTGGAAGGTGGGTGCCCCGTCGCATCTACCTTACTGTCTGATAACTTTTGTTGTGCAAAAATTAGTTTTCACATTATAACTGGAATATTTGTTTCTTTGCATATTCTTGAATCAGAATAATATACTATGAAAAATAGTTTATATAATATATATATAATAAAATATATATAATAAAGTATAAAGTATAATGTATATATATAATATAAAAAGTATAAAATATATATAATATAATAAAAATAGTGACATATAAAAGATTCTACAAAAAAGCTCTGCAGTCCCTCATTTAAGTTTGATCCTGTCCACCTATATCTGATATAGCTTTCAAATTAGAAAAATCAGTTATATCCACGGTGTAATTGAAATATATGTTACTTTGGGTTTCCTCGAATCAGAAAACATCACCATAAATTGATGAGATTGAAATCGCCGACTGATTTTGGAAGATTTATAGACCACTTTCGACGAAAATAAAAATCTGAATGCTGGTAGTGTCTCTACTGTTTGATGACCCCTTATAAGAGATAGATCTATCTTTTATATGGAAATGAGGGCAAGGGGTGGGTTTTGAAGAAGATGAATGTTTTCATCTTCTTCCATAAAGCTATTCAGAAACCGAACTCTTCATCACTCAGTAAGGCTGGAATGGCGGTGATTACTGCATATTTTCACTGTGGTTAGGTTCAGTATCTTTGAGGTCAATAAGTCAATTTTAGCATAACCTAAAACGCCTGAAGTACAAAGTGAATTTGAAAACTAAGCATCGATTGTTTTAATTGCTTAACCTAACCTACCTTACACATCCTCATAAAAAGGTCAATAGGCACACTTACCAATTTATTTACCAATAGGCCCACTAGGCCCGGGCCTAGGGGTGCAAAATACCAGGGGGCGCAATAAGTTATTGCTGGATGATTTTTTCGTAACAAAAACTGTAATGATGTGATGTATCGTCAAAGTGCCAGGAGCTCTCCGCCGCAGCGCTACCTATTCAGAGAAGTGATTTTAAGGTCATTCTCCCAGGTTGTAAGCCAATGCTGTTATCTTATAGCAGTGAAATGCGTATTAACAACAGACACGAGCAGATTTTTTGATGAAAAAATTACTGTGGCTTCATTGAAATCTTTAACATGAATAGGCCGGACAAATTTGCATTTTTTTTCTTTCGAGCTTGATAAAAAATTAATTAGTGGGTACACCTCTAATATTTAAAAGTAGTAATAAACTATTTTTAGAAGACGTAGAGCATTTTAAAGTAGCCTCTCGATTTGCCACAAGATTCTAAAATTTTTTGCCGTGAATTTTTGTTTTATTATTATCAGTTTTCTTTAAAATTGGCCATTTAAGATATGCTTCCTTTACTATGTATAAGGGCTGTACTAATTATACAGCTTTGATTTTTGTGTCGTTTTGTAGATCTTATACCGATAAATAATCCCAAAGATTCTTAAGTTTGTAGTTATAAGATATGATTTTTAGCAATAATTTTAATATCCAAGATTTCCATATTTCTCATTGGCTTAAGTTGGCCAGTTAGCTTAAGTCAACAGTCTTTAGGTATTCTGGTGCACCCCTCAAGGAGCAATTAAGCCAGTGAGAAAGGAGGAAATCTCGTTTACGCTTTGGGAAATCTTGTTCGCTTTCAACCAAGGAGATTCGCGATAAAACAACAGAGAAATTCTTTGGCCACTTATTGACATCGGACAAACTGTCCGATGTCTCCCAAGAATGGCATCTGAGAGTTTGGTATCTCTTTTGTTACTTTTGACTCATCAGTTACGTTTTGTTCAGTGCTTCCACTATCCCTGAATTTTTGGGGACTTAAGTCCCGACCCAAAATCCCGTAAAAACGGAGCGCAAAAACACCTGTGCCTAGAAGCGTCACAGCTTTAAATCCGGCTCTGCTGACATATCTTTAAGAACTAGGGGGGCAACGGGGAATTTGATTTCTAATGTTAAAGACCTCCATATGCAGGTATGGTGTTTTGTAAAAGCAAAGGGCGCCGAATTTAAAAAAGAGAAACGTGAGTGTTTGCGCATAGGCTGACACGAAACAACTTAAGGAAGTGCAGTTTTCTTTGAAGGTATAGTTGTTTTTGAGAATCAACATACACTTAATGCTTAAATTTTATTTCGTACGATGCACGAAGTTGAGCGGTGAGTGCAGCGAAAAACTGAGTTTCAGCTATTTAAGTTTGAAACTGAGATCCGTTGAAAATCAGTTGGGAAAAACAGACTTGGATTGTTTTAATGCTGAACCCTAAGATATCTTTTTTTTTTATTTGGATTTTTTTTTCGTTTAATGCGGAGATTAAAAATCTGAATGGTGACGGGGATTAATGTGATTTAATAGTTCCTCATTGAATTATACCATCTTGGGATGGAGGTGCTTAGATATGGTGATATGAGAGGTATGGTGAGACAGTGGAAATGCTGGGGAGATGAATATTTTATAGCAGAACACATCGAATATGCATAAGTTTTCCTTACAGAGTTATTTTGAACTAGTGTCTGCAAGATTAGGCTAGATTCCCCCAACAGGGTCAAAAAAAGATGTATGAAAACAAGCTCAGTTCGGTAAACATTGCAAAAAAATACAGGGATGTGTTTGCAAAAATCGTGCTAGTTTTTAGCTAATAAGCCTATGATCGAAGAAAACCTGGCAACAGTGCTCGGAAATGAATTCTCATAATAAATATGAGAAAATATACTTTGAATAATTTTAATATTCGTGTTTGAGATAAAATTAGATGAAGAATTAGGAGGTGTTCTTGGTGGTTAATTAAATTGTCAAATTTGGAAATGTTCCAACATTTAAACAGTCAACAGTGTTTAATTTTTGACTGCCTTTTTTTTTTTTTTTTTTTTTTTTTGAATAGTAGCGTTGCATGGTTTTTCAATTATTTCTAATAATAACAAGTAAAAAAGATATTTTATTTATATAAATATTTATATATTATTTATTTATGTAAATTTATGTTTATTCATTGATTTTATTTATAAATCAATATGTGTACAAAAATAAAAACATACAAATAAAAAGAAATAAAACAATTTAAAATTAAAATACAGAGTATATCAGACAAAATAAACCTATCAGACCCCTTTCCCACACACGCTGAAACTGGCTGATTTTGCGATTTTCTGATATTTTCCTTTGATTTTTTCAACATCAGGTAGTTTTTGGGGCAGTACCCCGTGCCTGTCGGTGATGCCACGTTGAACGGTTAAAATAAAGAGGTAAAGCGAATTAGGTAAATTTATTTTTCACCCACGTTTATTTATTTATTCATTTTTTAATTTCAAAAACTACCGAAAGCTACCGAAAACTGCATGTCAAGGTCTTCCATTAAAAATGTTCCCGATTTTTCCTAATTTTAAAGATATATTTGGTTGTGTAAATTCCCACTTAGCCGATTCAAACAATCATATTTCATTTTCACTGTCCTTGGTACTCAAAAGGTATATTATTAGAGTGGCAGGGCCAAGGCGACTCAGCAAAAGTATTTTCCACTCACTATGGAACCCAATGAACAAATAAAGGTTTGAAATTGGATCTGACAGACAGAGCAAGAGGAATGACAATTAATGAGTTGAGAAAAACGATTCATCAAAAGGAAAGAAGAGCACATCAAAGGGCGTTAAGAAGGCCACCATGGAGGTTATAAAAATTACAAGATACGGAGAAAAGAGCATAAAGTGGTTTTAAATCAAATAATGGTAATAGACAAGTATCAATTATCAGATTTCTTACTTTGTCACAAATCTTTGAAGTCGGCGTCAGAGAAGGAGGAAAGGAAAATTTTTCCATTTTATTATTTTTTACCATTTAATTTAAATTTATTACCATTTTCGTTTTACCATTTATTAGATTTCGTAGTTTTTCCTCGGGTAAATTTTTCGCAGTTCATATAATTGACTTACCAATAAAGTGAACATACCAATCGATGCCTTTTTTATGTTCTCTATGAAATCGCTTCTACCGCACATTTTTGAGCTTGTATTTGTTGAGCTCTTAAAAATGAGGAATGTTCAATTAAAGTATGAGTTATTGGTCGTTTTCGACAAAATAATTTTACTTTTTCTCAGTGCCATTTTCTCGGTCGTTTTCAACAAGATAATAATATGTTTTCTCAGTACTAAAATTATTTATAGTTAGATTAGGTCAAAAAGTGCTCAATTTAAATTTGCGGTAGAAGCGATTATTACATTCGTAGAGAACATAAAAATAGGCATATAGTGGTATGTTCACTTAACTGGTAAGTCAATTAAATGAACTGCGAAAAATTTACCGGAAGAAAAACTACGAGATCTAACAAAATCGTAAAACTGTCCCAGACTGAATCAGTAAAAAGGTGGTTAAGTATTCCTGGCATAGCCTATTAAGATTTTTGAAAACTTTCATCTTTAGTATAATTTTTAAGGTTTTTAAGAACGGTCTTAAAAAACGCTAATAGACCCGAAGTCCTTAAAAAATTGGTTTTTGTCAAAAAGAACGCCTAAAAATTATTCATTATGATCTTAATGTCTACTAATTGAACCTCTCGACAGAGGGATTTCAGATAAATTCGGAAGTTGTGACGGTTCTTTTGTCTGCAAATACATCGATGATAGGTGAACGATGAAGGTGAGAACGATGTGAAGGTGAACGATGTGGCTTGGAACCGAAGAACCGAATGTGCCGATGGCTTGGAACCGAAGAAAGTGAACGATGTGGCTAGGAAGGATATAACATGACATTGGCGATAATAAGCACTAAGCCTATTATATATAGTTGCAAAGCTAAGATAATTAATATTTATAAGAAACCGCATCGATATTTCAGTTGAGCCTTGAGGAATACTATAATTGAGGTTTGATAGCGAAAAAAAATGATGGATCACCAGAGAATGTTTACCAGTCAGTCAACAAACATTGAAAACGCATCTTCTCGTAAACCAATATGCGATAACATCAACATAATAATTTGTCAGCTACCATGAATCAGACCAGCGTCGAGCCAAACCTCAGATAACTTTACGCTCAGCGGTTTGTTACAATTCCTAACAAACTGTTGTATATTTAGGATTATTATGGCACTTGCCCGTCGGCCAAGTGCCATATAGTGATCGCAGTTTCTGTCCGTCCGTCGGTTTGTAGATCTGTCGGTCCGGTTTTGCTAGTTCGGGCACTTCCAGATAAGCTAGGACGATCAAAGTTGGTAGGCGTATCAGGGACCGGACCAGATTAAATTAGGAATAGTCGCTTCCTGAATTTAACCGTCTGGGGGGGGGGGGGGGAGGTGGAGGGATTGTTAATTTGGAAAAATTTTAAAAATGAGGTATTTTTAACTTACGAACGGGTGATCGGATCTTAATGAAATTCGAAATTTAGAAGGACCTCGTGTTTCAGACCTCTTGTTTTAAATCCTGACTGGATCCGGTCACGTTGGGGGAATTTGTAGGGGGGAACTTGACATCTTGGCAAACGCTTAGAGTGGAGAGATCGGGATGAAACTTGGTGGGAAGAATAATTACAAGTCCTAGATACGTGATTGACATAATTGGACCGGATTCGCTCATCTTGGGGGAGTTGTGGGAGGGGATTTCCAGTGCTCTGGCGAGTTCGGTGCTTCTGGACGTGCTAAGACGATGAAAATCGGTAGGTGTGTCAGGGATCTGCACAAATTGTCTTGATAACAGTCTTTTCTCCGATTCGACCATCTGGGGGTGGGGCTGGACGGAGAGGAAATCGTGAAAGTTGAGGTATGTTTATCTTATGAATGGGTGATCGGATCTTAATGAAACTTGATATGTAGAAGGATCTCATTTATGCGACTTTATTTTCAGTTCGGATTGGATCCGAGGACAAGGAGGGTTGGAAGGGGAAAGGGAAATCTTGGAAACTGGAAATATTGAAAAACGCCTAGAGTGGAGAGATCGGGATGAAACTTGATGGGAAGAATAATAACAAGTTCTAGACATGTGGTTGACATAACCGGACCGGATCCAATATCTTTGGGGGAGTTGAGGGATTTCTATTGCTTTGGTCAGTTCGAGAATAAGCACAAGTTCTAGATACGTGATTGATATAACCGGACTGGATACGATCTCTTTGGGGGAATTGGAGGGATTTCTAATGCTTTGGTGAGTTCGGTGGTTCTTGACGTGCTAGGACGATGAAATTTGGCAGGTGTGTGAAAGACCTGCACAAATTGACTTGAGAACAGTCGTTTGCCCGATTTGACCATCTGGGGGCTGGAGGGAGAGGAAATCGTGAAAATTGAGGTGTATTTATCTTACGAATGGGTGATCGGATCTTAACAAAGAACAGCAAAACCGATGACTCTAGTACCGAGTCTAATTTTAGGTTTTGACCTCGTCACAAGTGTCATGTGAGCTCGTAGCTCTGTTTTGTTTTGTTCTTTTTTTGTAATTTTGTTTAAGATAATTCTGATCCTGGTTTGTCTTGGAATTTTTGAACTGTCTTAATTAACATGTCGCAGGTCAAGACTGAGAATAGGAAAATGTAATATATATGATACAAAAAAAAGAAAACAAATTGCGTTTCTGTTAAACTTAGAAATTAACCCTAAGATCTTGCATCATTTTTGTCGTTCTTTGACTCATCGAGTAGGATATAGAAATTGCTGATATAATCAGATAGAGCTTTATGAGACATTTCGGATCTTAATTTATATTTCAAATAGATGTAGTCTTATTTTCATACTTGTCGTAATTATCAACTGTCTTCAATGCCTAGTGAACCACGTTCGATTACATAATGGGTAACTGAAGCCAGTATTTCTCCGGATTGATTTTATAATAAAGGCCAATTTAGTAAAAAGGATTTTGGTTTTTTTTTTAGCGTGAAGGCAAGTGATTGTTTTTCACTATAGATATAATATTAGGCGTTTCATTAAAAGGGGACGAAGTTTACGCATAAGTTGGAAGTATTTCCTGTTTTGTCTCGCTGCTGAGAGATCGATTTGAAACTTTTATAAAGTGGCTGAAGCCAGGTGGCTCTTCCCCCGTTTAGATTTTGAGCAATTCATGTTTTAAGAGTATTCTATTGAAAGAATTGAAGAAAACAAATTTGTCTCCTCTTAGATTTTGAAAAATAACCCCCCCCCCTAAATCGTTGTGATTTGGTGCAGCGAGGTTTAAGCTGCAATCATCGACTATTTATTCCCGAATGATTTAATGTTCACAAAAATTAGTGCAGACATTTTTACAGTCTCTTTTCCCGTCCTTTGCTATTTAATAGCACCAAATCGTGCCCGAGTTGGTGTTACCGGTGATAATTAACTCGTGATTGAGTTGGCGATCGTGCAAACCACTCACTCACACACCAACGTGATCAACGTGATCAACAAAACTATAACTTACTTTTAAACTTACTTCTTACTTTTAAAGTAAGAACTTTAACCTCAGGGGGACTCTGAAGTAAAACACCTGATTGAGTTACAAAACGTTTGTTCTTGACTAAAAGTGTCGCTGTTTCAAGAAAAACCTTAAAAAAAAGATACATGTAAGGAAAAGCCGAAACACTATGAAGTCAGATTTTGTACTTGATAAACCAAAAAAAAAACAATTTAATATTCAATAAATGAAAATAAAATTGCTCTGACTAATCCTGGCAAATACTGCCATGCGTGAGGTCTTTCTGCCAAACATGGCCACAGTGAATGGTGTACGATTCTTAAAAGCGGATGATCTCTCGCTCTAATTTTGTGAATATCTGCTACCTAATCTTTGAATACAAAAACTCCAATATGAATTGATAGAATTATATTTGCCAAGTGATTTTAGAAGATTTATTAGTCGATTCCGATGTGAATAAAAATGCAAAGGGTGGTAATTTGTTTGCACCGTTTTATAGCTCCTGATTAGATAGAGCGTAGCTCTTCTATGGAAAAGTGTGTCCGAGGGGTGTGTAGTTGATAAGATGAATGTCTTCATCCTTCCCTAGAAGGATTTTTGGAACCAGGAGACTTCAGTAATTAATAAGACTGATACTTTTGACAGCTCTTATGTTAGATTATTAAAGGTCCGTTCACGATAAGATTTTACTAATGTTGAGAGTTAGCTAGCACGGAATTGAACCATTCAGAATTTTTCATGACATTTTTATCAGCCAATCGGAGAATTTTATGAGAAATCTGGGTGGCTTAAAGAATAAGTTCTTTTGTTGTATATATTTTTATCACAATTCTGGTTTTTAGAGTTTCGGTTACTATTGGGCTTAGTCGTTACTTAGTTACAGTTCGTTATCACAAACTGTTTGATGAGTTGAGGCTCATTTACAACAAGATTTACTAATGCTGAGAGTTAGCTGGCGCTAAGTTGAACCAATCAGAATTTTTCGTGGAATATATGTTTGGCTTAAAGAATAAATTCCTTTGATGTATCTATTGTTATCAAAATTCCGTTTTTTAGTTTCGGTTAGCCTAGTATTGGACGAACCGTTGCTTAGTTACGTTTCATTATCACAGACTGTTTGATTAGTAGAGGCTCATTCTTGTAACATTTTACTAATGCTGAGGGTAAACTATAGCAAAATTAAACCAATCAGAATTTTTCATTGAATTTTTCAGCCAATCGAAACATTTTATGAAAAATCTGGTTGGCTTAAAGAATAAATTCTTTTGATATATCTTTTGTTACAAGCCCATTTGTGCTGAGATTTTACTATTGCAGCTGAGCGTTAGATACGGTGACAAGTCCTCCTAATCGCCTTCACACTGGTATTTTTGTCAGCCAATCGGAAAATTTTCTGAAAAATCTGGGTGACTTAAAGAATAAGTTGTTTTGATGTATCTATTGTTATCAAAATTCTGTTTTTTAGAGTTTTGGTTACTATTGGGCCTAGTCTATTCTTAGTTACAGTTCGTTATCACAGACTGTTTGATTAGTAGAGGCTCATTCACAGCAACATTTTACTAATGCTGAGAGTTAGCTAGCGCCTAATTGAATCAATCAGGATTTTTCATTGAATTTTTTCAGCCAATCGAATCATTTATAAAAAATCTGGTTGACCTACAGAAGAAATTCTTTTGATATATCTATTGTTACAAACCCTAGGGAGACAAATTTATTTATGGCATTTTACAACATTATTCTAGCTTATTGAAATTCGTAATTTTTATAAAAATGGTCTTTCTTTTACCAAGAGTATGAATTACAGAGTAAAACTCTGAATATAAGGGCCAAGCACAAAAAAGATGGTTGTAAAAAACCCGGATTTTTTAAAGAGCCTAAACCCCTCCACTCTCCATACTGACACTCATTGATCTATTCGTTTCCAACGGAAGGTATTGCCTATTACATTTATTTATGGCCTTTTACAACATTATTCCAGCTTAATGAAGTTCGTAATTTTTATAAAAATGGTCTTTCTTTTACCAAGAGTGTGAATTACAGAGTAAAACTTTGAATATAAGGGTCATGTATAAAAAAGATGATAGTAAAAAACCCCGGATTTTTTAAAGAACCCATGACTCTTGTGAACTTCAACATAAATTAATAAGATGGGGGCCACCGAGCGATTCTACGAAATTTATTGACCACTTCTGATGATAATAAAAATCTGAATGTCGGTTGGTTATTTGCACTGTTATTAGATAAGGTAGCTTTTATATGGAAATGAGGGTCCGAGCGGGGCGTGTAGTTTACAAGACAAATGTCTTCATCCTTTTATCTAAATTTGTTCGGGGAGGACTCTCAACATTAGAGTCCTTAATATGGATAGGACTCTTGAAGGTTTTGAATAATTTTCGAATTGCTATTTTAAGTAAAGCCAAGACTAGGAAGTTTTTTGTGTTTTTGTCTGACAGAATTTTAGTGTTTTATAAACTTTAATGAAGTTATGCGACACATACGATTATATGACACGATACATACAATACGATAGTATTGCTATGCAGCTTTGTGTGAAATATAAATAGTACAAATTAATTGGAAGAAAAAAACAAATAAAAATCACACTAGATTTTTATGTAAATACATTCATATTTCAAAATTTTAGGAAAGGGTTGTTGGATTTTCATGAGCCGTCCTAGCTGAGTGGTTAGTGCATTGGACTTGAAATCCTGAGAAATAGGGGTTCGAGTCCTGGTTTCGCTAGTCGTTTGGTTTCGAAAGAGGGTCAATGATGTAACTTTGACAGCTCAGCCAGAGTCGATCCAATCCTAAATGAATCCTGGATCAGGGGAAAAACGCGGGAAATGTCAGATGATTTGCCCCCCAACCACGCATTGCTCTCTCGGCCGAAGGTTGTGAATCAGGAAATTGGTACCTGCGCAACGCAGACCATTTGATCAGCATGTGAAGAAGTTTAAAAAGTTGTAGGATTTTCCTTGCTCTTTGTTGTTGAAATATTCTGATTTTATGGTTTTTAACACATTTAGGAATTCCTTGGACAGGATTGTCGATAGGCCTCGGTGGCGTCACCGTATCCCCCCGGTATGCTGTATGTAATTACATCACATACTTGAAATCACAAGTTAAAGATCGCAGATGGGTCAAATGAAAGGGCAAATAACTTTCCTGAAAGAACTCTACTCGCAAAATAAAATTGAATGTACATTGGGGAAAAGGTGAACATTGGAAAATTGGAGCGTTTCCCTCAGAGAAAAGTCATAAAAAATCTCATCCCTGAAATAGGCCTCAGTGGCGCTGCCATATACCTCTACTTTTCTGTATGTGATCACATTTTGAAATTATAAGTCAAAGATCATAGATCAAAGACAGATCATATAACCTCATGAAAGAACTCGAACAAATAATCGTTCAAATGGTGATAAGTCCATTTATTAGGCTGTGAAAACAAATACAGAAATATGTATATTTCGACAGCATATGTAGCGATCTTCATCATCATGGGCCTTGGAAAGAAAGCCATAAAAAAAATTGTTCTGGGCATGCAAAATGGGGAATGGTAAAATGTAGAGATCCCTTTCACTAAAGCCCAACCCTTCCCGTGGTATATTCAGTTTTTGCTCTAAATTCAGATTTTGAATCTGAATTGAAAAAAAAATGCATATTTAAAAAGTAAAAAAAAAATATCAGATTTTTTTCGTTTAAGTTAGTTTTCTATTTGATGCAGCTCTTGCTTCTAAAAAAGATACATGAGTCATAAATATAATTAAATATAATTAGTGTGGTTTGAGTAATGAAAACAAAAATGGAAACCAACTAGAAAAAAAGGCTTTGGCATTGACTACAGCTTAAAATCTATCATATAAATATATAGTTATTAAATATACCATATAATAAATATAGTTGTGAACTATATAAGCGGAAACTGCAAGCATAAATAATCTTTTAAAATAGCTGCGACAAATGTTGTGGCGACAAAAGTAATATTGGCAATAATCAGTAAAATAATTTTTTTGTAACTATTTCTGCTGTTGAATAATGAGGTTCATGATAAGTTTTGAAATTGTGGTTTGGTTTCCGACAATAATAGTGGCAGATAGCCAGCATGGTCACCCTGCTATCAGCCTTTTGAGCAAAATACCTACTGCTCACGTATAACCTAAGCGCGAATTGTCAAAAATTGTCACAGCTTGTAATTTAATAATAAGCAAGGGCGTATCCGGGGGGTTGACCTCGCTTGGAAATTAGAGACTTGGAACATTAACCCACCATCCCATTAGACATTTCTTACAGTTTTGTGAATGATCGTGATACAAGAAAATGTGATGACTTGGTTGTGGAGAGAAAAACTGTGTGAGATTTGGTTTTACTTAGAAGTGTGTATGGGATTCGCTTCCTGTGAGTGTTTTTTATTATCTTTTTATTATCTTTTTTAAATTTGATTTATTAGTATAGGATGCTGCTACGAAAGTTTGTGCGGGTAATTGCTACGTAATAGCAAAAATTAAATTTTTTCCCCTAGCGTAGTAATTTATATCTGTAATGTTTTATATTTTTGTTTATTATGTTAAATAAAGTCAAAGTCAAATTCCACTGTAAAAATTGGACAATGCCGTCTTTCACTTTAATTGCTTTTCTATTCTTTTTCTTATTACACGTCGATTTACTCATAATATTTGAAGCTGTGCAAAGTACAGTAAAAGATTTATTTAGAAAATAGTTACTGCTAATCAAGGTTGAAAGTGTATCCCTAGAGTTTTTGTATTCTAGTCCATAAAAATATCACCCCCCCCCTAACATCTAACCAACCCTCAACACAGTGATAAAATTGAGGACAACGCTAAATACTACAGAAGACTCTAAAATTGTTCCTTGACAGATTACATCGACATAAATTATTCCGTACATGAGGGGTTTGTCCCCTTCCTAATCTTTTAATCATAGTGGCTTAAGTTTTATAGTGATTGAGGTGGGGGAACCTCTTCATATACACACAAATTTCTGTTTGTTTTAAGTCTTAATGTTTCTGCATACTTTTAGTGAAAAACTTATTTTTGTATATAGTTTCTCATCGTTTTCAAATCAGGCTGAAAAATTCCCCTCCTTCCTCCGCGTAGAACTACTGCCGGACAGTCTCCCCGCAGAAAATTTGCCCCTCCCCGAAAAATGTTTGTATAAGTGGTAATAATACTATTTGTAAATAATAAAGTAATAATAGTAATAAATACTATTTGTAAATAATGGGCGGATTCCATAACTTACAGGCATTTCCCCTGGTGGTGCGGGGGGGGGGGGTGTCTTGTTATCCCCAGAGGCACAGTTATTGGACCTGTCGAATACGCCTCATAAAATGACTGTCTTAAAATTTTGATCGGATTCCCTTGGAGAAAAGAGGGGTTTGAAAGGGAGGTTAGTTGCCCTCCAATATTTGTGGTCACTTAAAGAGGGCACTAGAACTTTTTATTTCTGTTTGAATAACCCTGTCAATCTTATAGGACTATTTGTTCAATACGGTAAATGTTTAGTTTCGTTCTAAGTGCTCTAAAGTGCGTATTACTAAATATAGCAAGATTCTGATGATCGCATATTGTTTCTTTATCATTATTAGAAAAGCGCATCAATTTTTTAGCTTTCTAAAATCCCTTCATGAAAAATATATTCTTCTGATGTATTAAATGTTATTAAAATTCGTTTCTTTAGAGATTCTGTTATTATTTGACCGAGTTGCTCCTTATTAAAACTTGAAAACTTGAAAACGTATGTTCTCAGGCCAAAGTTTCCCAATTTTTCATGGAGCAAAATTTAGGCCACAGTTTATTTTGCTGGCCACAAACTTAGGCCACGGCAATCCCCTAAAAGGAGAGTGTTAGTATGGTTGGCAGATGCAAATTTTGCCTGGAAAAAGTTTAGAATTGCCATCATGTGCTGTAATTCAGGAACTGATATGTGCGTATTTCGTCAATTTTGATTTATGTTCTTCTAGGCTGAGCGAACTGAGCCAACTGGCTCAGTAAATTTTGAAAATGTTCAGTTGTTAGTATATCGAAGTCCTCAACTGGGGTTCCCTGAAACCCCAGGAATCTGGCGAAGGTCCCTAGTGACTCCTTGATGTGGAGTGGGCCATACAAAAAAGAAAATCAAGGCTATTCTCCTGTATATCTATGCTAAGATATATGCTTTAATGCCATTATTTTTTAAACGTATTTCCACAAGCCTATGCCGTTTCTTGAGAGCGCAAGCCTATCCCATTTCATATCCTTATTTCTGGAGAGAGAAATAGCCGCACCTTTTCAAACCCGAATAATAAGTCTCAAACCTAGACTAACAAGAAAACGTAATTTCAGGAGGGACAAGGAACTCTAGCCTTTAAAATTTGATTGGTTCTTCTGTGAGAAATGTTTAGCCAGTAAAGAGAACAAAAAGTCCTCAAGTCGTTAAGTTTTTCAGAGAATTTGAGTTTTCAGAGAATTTCAGGTAAATTCTCTGTTCAATATGCTCGATCATTGAATCAGAGATGAAGAAACGAATGAATAATGTTTCTTCACACACAGGATTTGAGTTTCACATCAGAGAATTTGAGTTTTCAGAGAATTTCAGGTAAATTCTCTGTTCAATATGCTCGATCATTGAATCAGAGATGAAGAAACGAATGAATAATGTTTCTTCACACACAGGATTTGAGTTTCACATCAGAGAATTTGAGTTTTCAGAGAATTTCAGGTAAATTCTCTGTTCAATATGCTCGATCATTGAATCAGAGAGATGAAGAAACGAATGAATAATGTTTCTTCACACACAGGATTTATTTTAAAAGTTTCTTATTGGCAAAGAGGTCGAGAAACACTGTTTGGGATATTTAAAGCTTCCAACTTTTTACAAAATATGCAATTTCCTTATACCCCTCGCTGAAGTATTTAGAAAGTAAAGCTTTTGATTGTCATCCTTAGAATATATTCAAGACTAAGAAGACCCATCTTAGTTTAAATAATTACCAGGACGTCTTTTCTATGAAAACTGGAAAGTTATTTTCGCTTTGTTTTGCTCTTTTGTAGAGTTGATATCTTTTTAGTCATTGCGTTCAAATTTGCCACGATAGATAATTTTCTTTTATCTATAAAGAAGGCTCGGAGAGGGATCCTGGCCATAGATTTATTACCTGAATAGATAACTGATAATATTGAAAAGTTTTTTTGTAAAGCGTCCTCTTGATTGACAGGATTTACCCTGCCAGTTGCATTTTTTGTAGGCGGGTCGTTTTTGAACTGGTGGCTATGATTAGACTCTCAGTATAACTGGATAGACTTCGAATATTCCTACGGCTATGATTGGCTGTCCAGTCGAAGCTAGCCCTGCTGCTGACAGGGTGAATCGAGGGTGTCAATTCACAATTCGAGGGTGTCAGGGTGTCAATCGAGACGAATGTTAATATGCGAGCAGGTAAATAGCCAACAGGTGTCTAACAAGAATAGTAGCAACAGAGTTGGCAACTTTTTGATCCATGAATGTGTCCCCTGAGCTTCCAAAATGTGTCACTTTTAGTTAAAATGTTTCCATCATGAACTCTAAAAAACTATGGCTGTTTTTTACCAGTTGTATAATTAACCAGAAGACGCCTTATTAGCCCTTTTCAAAGCTGTCAGTTAACGTCCAATTTACGGACAACGATAAAAATCCATATAAAACATTAATACAAAATGGATATTTGTGCATACACGAAACTCATCTAAAAATGTAAATCCCTTACTTTAAAGACAATCCTTTTATTTATGACATCTTTGGCAAAACCTCGATGCTCAAAAAAAGTACCGCTTTGGTGAAAAGTGCCTTTTCTTACCAAAATATATATCCAGTTGGGAAATGTTTCTTTTTTTGTCATAAATTTACAAAATGTGTTGCTTTTTCGCCCTTTTATGTCATTGTGTCCTGGCACATGGGAATATGTCTTTTGAGACATAAAATAGTTTCCAGTGGGCAATTCTGGGTAACAACCCTTGTAATAAACGGTTTTGGCCTGGTCCAAACACGAAATTGTTTCTGTTGGCATGTAAGAAAGGCAAAGGAGATAGCTAAAGCACATGCTGGCTATAGTCTATAATAGGTCTTCACGTCTATGTGATAAGTCCTAGATATCTTCAAAATATTGAAGAGGTCTTGCATCCAACAGTGTCAAACATTCCACCAAGATTTAATTGCATTGTGCAATAAAAAACAGGCATATCCATTTCATTAAATTATTTTCCTTTTATTTTACTGAATACTTATCACTCAACGACTATATATATATATATTCGAGCGAGCTAAGCCGGTCAGGATTCCCTTTTATTTATGTTGTTGCAAAAATTAAGTTTTGATCAAGAACAGGCAGGGGCGAATATGCTGCACTGTTATTGAGAGGGCAAGAGGGTCCATATCCGGATAGTCAAGGGGCATGGGATATATAATGATTTTTTTTCTCCGCATTATTTGGGGGCAGCTGCTACCCACCTCCCTTGTCCCCCCCCCCCCTAAACTACGCCTCTGTGAAGAGGGCATATAGTTTTTGTAACTAGCTTATAATAAATATAATTTTACAACTTTTTGTGCAATTTTTAATTTTATATTTTCACAGTTTCGACGTGAATTCTAAAACTTTATATTTTCATGTGTATATGTTTATTGGTCCCTAATAAATAAATCATAATAAATATTTATTTATCTTTCTTTTATATTTATATGGGGTCGCCAGGAAACTCGCATAAATGGGGTCGTGAATGAAAAAAGTTTAAGAAGCCCTGTTCTAGGACACTATCCTAATGATTACTTCATGTTCCTATGCTGTAATGATATTTTTGCTTAAAAGATTATTTTTTGGCTTCTCTTAGCCATAAAATAGAACAACATAGCGTGTTGGTTATAGGCTTTACTTTTTGCAACTGAAGATTAATTTTCATACCGTAGAA
The DNA here is from genome assembly GCF_032884065.1 of Artemia franciscana. NCBI lineage: Eukaryota > Metazoa > Arthropoda > Branchiopoda > Anostraca > Artemiidae > Artemia > Artemia franciscana. The sequence continues at coordinate 34,817,463 of NC_088882.1, read as the reverse complement.
ACAGGATATGAAGCTCAAGATATTTTTTTTTTATTCGTGCTTTAATGAAAATAACAAAAGTTGGTCCAAGAATATCACACATCAGTACCCTTAAGGGGGGGGGGGGGGTGTTTGGTTGAATATATACTTCAAAAGGCTACATTCGTGAAATTTTTCTTAATGAGCGCAATGCACCATTGGTTTTAGCGTATAGAACGTGCCTTTAAGTGTTTCTCTGGTGGTTCGAAAACAGGGACTGTTCAGAATCAACCTAATAGGGGCCAGGCTGAACCTGCATTATTATATTTAATTTATTATTATAATTATATTATATAATTATTATAAAATATTAGTATATTATTATATTTAAAGCATTTTAATCCATTTGGCATATTTAATGCAATTAATGGCACATTTGGTGCATTTGGCACATTTTGGCACAAATTTGGCACATTTAACATTTAATGCAATGATAAAGCATAACTTCTCAATGGCACTTGTGGAGTTGCCACTGGATTCCTCACAAAAACTCTTGAGTTTCATGTTTTTTCCGAATACTCTAAAATACCACACTCTCTGTTTTACCAGGAGAGGGGGACGTGTATCATCGGTTTGTTCCCTCCCTTCCTCCTTCTCTTAGGAGTAACAAAGAAGGGGCTAACCTAGTTCGACTGCCTTCTAGGATAGCAGAAAGTCGATCAGTTAGAATTTTAACGTTCACTAAGTTCATTTTATCCACATTACGTAATCTCAGAGTGCATTTAATTTTTTGGTTATTTCTAATTATATTTGTTTTGGCAAGTCTGGACTCCCTGAGCAGAGACGTAGACAAGGTGGGGTGGGGGCTCAGAGAACTGGGCTCCCCCTAAATCCTAATTTTGAATCTCTGGTCATTTCTTATTCAAATTACTAAACAATTTTTTTTTTATCTTTGGGTGTCCCTAAGAATCACCATCTGGGTCCCTCCCGAATAAAATTCTTGTATGTGTGCCTGTCCCTAAGCCCTCCCCCCACTTCACATTCATATTTATGACGGTCGAAAACTCTTATCTAAAACTCAGCAGAAAAAACGAAGAGAAACGTAATTTAAAAAATTTTGACGATAAGGCTAGCTCACTTAGTGAAAAAAATATTGACAAAGTGTGTAAATAGACTTTGTCGGCAAATACGCTATTTCTCAAAATAAAGAAAAAAAATATTGTTTGAATAAGCGATAAAAGTTTTTTACACCATCCCACAAAAGTCATAAAGTGACTTATTTTTTGTGAGGTACCAGACGATGTAGCAACATGATAAATGATGAACAGTTAGCCTAGTCAAAGAGAAAAATAGAGATCATTTCCTATAATTAAGTTGCAAAAAGTTTGCTTGCATCTAATTGGTTTTACGCTTATGAAATATTTTTTTATACCATTCATTATTTCTTAAGCGTGGGCCATAAAGAGAGGCCAATAACCCCAGCTTTTAAATTCCTGGTGGGTCTCAGTGAGAAATTAGGTATATTCAGAACCTTTAGCTAAAAAAAGGCGCAATATTATACCCACAGGTTTTGGCCTTGGGTGGAGGGAATCAGAGAATTTTTTCTGTTGGAGGGGTGGGAGGTGGGCATTATAAGATAATGCAGTTCATGGTGCGACTGTTCAATGCTTTGAGGGGGGCCATTCCCTACCTATTTATTTATTAGTAGAACCGATAGAAAAAGAAAATATCTAATGGGAACTTATCTTTTTCGCTAATGTAGGAGTAGTTTGAGGAAATGTTTAATATAACATGTCATTAATGTAAAAAAAAACAGAGTTTTCGTGATTGGCACTTTTGAAAAATATGATTTGGGTTTTGGGATGTGTCGGTACTCTTAATACACAACCAGTATCTCTGTCTAGATATGTTTCCAGTCTTCCCCTGGGAACCTAAGGTTCTTCACATAAACATGTTTTTGGTATTTTGTATAGCAGTGGGGGCTTTCCTGGTTTGACGACAGTCCTATCCCTTCGATTCCCGATCTGGAAGACGCAGGTGTTATTGGTTATCTAAGAGATGTAGAAGCATGTAACGTCATGTGGAATATTATCTATGAGATGCAGGTGTCTGTTACTAAAAAAAAACTTCAGGGCCCCCTATTGGGGAACCTTCAATACGTTGGACCCTAGCGAGCGATTCCACCAGGCCTCCTAGCATCCAATTCTGACGGGGGCCCCCTAGCAACCAATTTTAATGGGGTCCCAGCATCAAATTCCATTGTGGGCTCTAGCATCCAATTTCATTGGGCCCCCTAACCTAACCAACGGGGTGCTGGTATCCAATTTCACTGGGGGGCCCTAGCAACCAATTCAAACGGAGGCTGTACCGAGCAATTTTTAAAGAACCCTAGCACCCTTTTTCGACAGGCCTCTAACCTATCCTAACCACCGGGGACCCCGGGGCTTTTCACTGGGTGCCCTAGAATCCATTTCCAATGGGAGCCATATCATTCAATTTCAGCGGCCCCCTAACAACCTTTTCCAACGAGGGCCCTATCATCCAACCCCAACGGGGAAACCTCTAGCGAGCAATTATAATGGGGCACTAGCAATAAACCCCGCCGAGGTCCCAAGTAACCTATTCCACTGGGGGCCCTAGCGAGCAATTCAACCTAGCTGGCCCTTACTACGTAATGGGTATTGTTTACTTTTGGCTGTTATGTAATAAGACTTGTTAGAGTCCGCTAGTCAAGTGGGGAATCTCCGATCATCACAGAGGGAGGCACACATTTGGGTTGTTACATAATGTATGCTGTTTTTCATCAGGATTTCATTTTTCTTCAGGATTTTGTTGTTCTTTCTAGTTGTTTTTTTTTCAATGCGTTTTTCTCTGAGAACATTTATATTCCATAAACTTGTTGTCCACATTAGGACTTGAAAGGGATGCTCCTTTCGGGGAATCCCTCCCAACCCCCAAGTAATCCAACCCTCAAATGCAATGTCCCATGGCAATTCGTGGCATTGTGGCCAATTACAAATGGCAAACGACACCATCTAGCGCAAGTTATCACACCTAAGTGTTTTTCAAAAACTTTCCTACCAAAATATTCGTTTACACAAGAATCGATCATTTAAACTTTATCAAAAATCCCTAGTAGCGTTTTTTCTGATGACTCCTGACAATTTACGCCACCATGGTAATATGTGACTGACATGTGGCATCCCTGTGATGCACATTATCACGCATAAGGGTTTTTCAACCTTTGTCCCAAAAAAATAACTTTATAAAATAAACAAGACCATTGTATCCATTTTAACTGCGGAAACTTGTCATTTCATTGGCAAGTTTTTCTCGATTTCTAAGGTTTGGTCATGATCTCTATGAGTTTGCCTGGGTTTCTACATGTTGTCGTAGTAAGGAATTTTTTTTTCAAATTCTATGTCCTTTTTAAAAATAAAAGGGAGTTTTTTTTTCAAAATCACTGGAAAATAAGAAGAAGGAAATGTGAAGTGTCAAGAAACATCGCAATCTAACAATTAAATGATAACTCTCCACTTTTAAAATAAATTCAACGGTCTTATTTATTTTATAAAGTTATTTTTGCGGGAAAAAGGTTGAAAACCCTTAGGTGTGATACTGTGCATCACAGAGATGCCTTAGGTCAGTCACATATTAATATGGTGGTGTGAATTGTCGGGATTCATCAGAAGAAACGCTATTAGGGATTTTTATTAAATTTAAATGGATATTTTTGTAATAAAATGTTTAAAAAACACTTAGGTCTGATAATGTGTGCCATATGGTGTTGTTTGCCATGGAGTGGCTTGAATTGCCACATTTAGGGGTTGGATTGATTGAACGTGAACCATTGCATTTAATGCATGATTTATAAGAAGGAAATGTCTGGAAAAGGTCTTACGAATGATGAGGTGGTGTCAGCGGGTGTCAGAAGACCAGTTTTAGTGTGGTATGGTGGTGTGAATTGCCATGGTGTATCACAGAGGGTTGAGTTGCGAAAACAGGAACCAGTAAATTTAATGCGTGATTTTTAAAAAGAAAATATCTGAAATGTCTTAGGAATGATAAGGGGATGCCAGAGGATCAGTAATTGTGTAGTACGGTGGTGTGAATTGACATGGTGTATCACGGATGGTTGGCTTGGGAAAACGGGAACCAATGGATCTAAAGCATAATTTTTTCAAGAAAATATCTGAAAAACAATTGTCTCAAATGATAATGTGTATTATAGTGATGTTACGGGTCAGGCATATATTGCCATGGTTGCGTGAATTGCTTGGACTAATATTTTTTACTGCTCAAAGTTAAGGTGGGAGACATTTTCTTTAATTCACGGTTCTTTTTGCCCATATTTTATCCTTTATAAGTTGTTTTCATGTTTTGTTTTTTTCCGATGTTGAGTTTAAACTGCTTTTTCAGTGATTCATCATTTTATTAAAATTTTGTATTAATCAAATCTGTATCTACAATAAAAAGCCTTCATTCTGTATAATAAAAAGCCTCATTGTGTAAAACTTTGATAGGTAATCGTTTACGCAATTTAGGTACCTTGTAGTCTATGTACATAGGTATACTCTTTATACACAGCCTATGTACATAGGTATACTACATAGGTAACCGTAATATTATCTGATAACACTCTATAAAGCATTACTTAACACACGTGCACTTCAAATGTAACCAAATTCCAGCAATCGATTTTCCCCTCTGTATGTCAATTACTGTAGCCATGTGGGAACACGCAATTCATTTAATCATTCTAGTATGCGCGAACAAGGGATTCTCCTTGCGGATATAGTTTATCATGTAGGATGTATTTGCCGAATCAAAAAAATTAGTAAGACTTTAATAGTCCAACTGGTTAGCGTTCCATTCCATCGAGGGGGAATCCTTTCCGAATCCGAATGTGGAAAAAAATCTTTGGAATATAAAGGTTCCCTGAGAAAAACGCCTTGAAAGAAAAAAAACACCTTAAAAGAAAATGAAATCATGAAGGGAAATGAAATCCTGAAGAAAAATCAATATAAATTATGTAACAATAAATTATGTTATATATATAACAGCCAAAAGTAAACAAAACCCATTGCGTACTAAGCGCCTGCTGGGTGGAATTGCTCGCTAGGACCCCTGGTGGAATTGGATGCTAGGGACCCATTGGAATTTGTTGCTAGAGGGCCCCCGTTGGAATAGGATTCTAGGGGGCCTGGTGGAATTGCTCGCTAGGGTTTGGCGTCTTGAAGGTTCCCCACTAAGGTTTGCTCTGAAGGCTCTGAAGGTTTTTAAAGTAACAGACGCCTGCGTCTCTTAGAAAATATTCCCCATGATATAACACACACCCCCGTCTCTTAGAAAGTTAATAGCACCTGCGTCTTGAAGAAGTTTACTAAAACAGTCCGGATCGGGATTTGAAGGGGTAGGGCTGTCATCAAACCTTAGAAGCCCCTGCTACTTTGTATTTATATGGGCTTATAGATATGTTGTCTTTTGCATCCTAAAAAAACTCTTTTGTATGCTGACCAATGGTCTGCGTTGTGCAGATACCGATCTCCTGATTCAATGCCTTCGATCGGGAGTGCAATTCGTGGTTGGGGACAAATCATCCGTTGCTTCTCGTGTTTTCCGGCTAGATTTTTCCGGGTACCAATTTAGAGCTGGCTCGAATCTGGCTGAGCTTACAGAATCACACCATTAACCCCGACCCAAACTAAAGAGTCCGCGACACCAGGACTCGAGCCCCTGACCTTAGGATTCAAATCCATAGCGCTAACCATTCGTCTATGACGGCTGTGGGTGTTATGCATTGGTAGTCTCTTGGATATTTTTCAGTAGTCTGCCCCCCTTGAAAAAAAAATGAATTAGCTCAGTTATTAATAAGTTATTGAAAACCGGAGAGGTGAAACGAATTTTTGACTTTAACTCGTTCCTAACATTGACAAAATGTGGTAGTATAATTTATTTGGGCTTTTTATTCGGCCCTCTATCACCGAATCCAACTCCGACTCCTAACATTTTCCTCAAAGAAGTAGGATTTCCGACTCAACCTTCCTGCTAATTTACTGCAGAAATTAATGAGAGAAATTAATAATAATGAGAGAAATTCAGAAAGGTAATATTGTAGGCTAATTACATTCTATAATTAGCCTACGGTATCAATTTTGTTTATTTTTGCCACTTTGTAGTAGCATTTAAGAGAATTTGGCTGGTGTCCAGCCTTTATGTGTTTCCATAACGGTGACTCCAAAGCCAATTCCAAAGGGTCTTGTATTATTTTTGTTGCTCGGACTTCGTTCAGCAAAAATTTACAAAAACACCGACTCCACAGCCCTGTTGCTTACCAATTTTACCGTAACATTAATTATATCCGCAGAACTTAGCGATTGCGCTCGTGTTCTGTCCTGGTTTCAAGAGTATATCCTAGCAGAACCCTGTGTATACAGACTTCTTATAAATGAGCAATATTTCTCTCATTGGGTTTCCCACTTATAAAGACAGTTTACACAAATTAAGGTGTCCCTCACGTGGCAGAAGTAAACCACCCACTATTGCAAGAAGGTGTATTGCGCTGGATAATTACTATATTCGGCGCAAATCGTGCCATGCACAGCAAATGTTGCTCTGAGATGGGCTATTTTGAGGAGAGTGGGTAACCTCTCAATTTCTTCATTTAATGTTAAAGAAAGTTCAAGTCATCTTTTTCGCTGTTTTTGGTCCATGGCTTTGTTTTTGTGTACTTATCGAGGGAGCGCCACTGCCAGAAATCACCTATACATGTGGGGCGTTCCAAGCGTCGCGAAAAGTGTGTCAAACATGCAAGAACTCTGTGGCAGACGTGGTGTTCTGAGATGTACGTCAAGTCGTGGAAAGTAGGTGCACCTTGGTAGGGAAAGCCTGCAATCCTTTCTAGGATCAGACATTATGGAGCTGTGAGGGATTTTGGAGACCAAATCACAAGAGACAGTTTTGCTATGTTCCATGTCAATAAAGATTCTATTGGGTTTGTTCCAGTTCAATTTCGACGTGATTTTGGGCAAGTATACAAATATGAATTGAGGGACAGGTTGCCTGTTGATGAAGTTGATTTTGAATTAAAATCAACTTGTTGGAAGGAAATAAAAACTTCAGAGCCAAAGTCTCAGGCGGGCGACCGAGTTTTAGGATTGGCATATGACCGGCAAGTCCCCGTGGACTCGCAAGTTTTTGTACCTGTTTATCAGATTTGACTACTAGACAAAAAAAAAAAAAAAAAAAAAAAAAAAAAAAAAAAAAAAAAAAAAAAAAAAAAAAAAAATCCGTGAAATATCAAACAGTTCGTGGTAACGAACTATAAGTTAGGAAACGAACTTTCGTTACCAGTAGATACATCAAAAGAATCGGATTATGCTGATTTTAAATATGTAAGTTTCATTAAGTTTAGTCTTACCCATCGAAGGTTACGACCCTCAGAAAATTTGCCTGATTTTCGAAAAAAGGAAAGGAAAGGCCTAAAAGTTATAGAATCTTAAGTAAAATCACACTATCAGATTCAGCGTGTCAGAGAACCCTGCTGTAGATGTTTCAAGCTCCTATCTAAAAAAAATGTGGAACTTTGTACTTTTTGCCAGAAGAATGATCACGGATGCGTGTTTATTTTTTTTTTATTATTTTTTACTTTTTTTTGCTTTTTCCCAGAGGTGATCGTGTTGACCCACTGGTCCTAGAGTATCGTGAGAGGGCTCATTCCAAATGGAAATTAAAGTTGTAGTGCTCTTTTTAAGTGACCAAAGAATTGGAGGGCAACTAGGCCCCCTCCCACGCGCTTTTTCTCAAAATTGTCCGATCAAAATTTTGAGATAACCATTTTGCTCAGCATAATTGAAAGACCGATGAATTGTGTCTTTGGAGATATCATGATCCCCCACAGCCCGTGGGGAAAGGTCTTTAAGTTACAAAATTTGCCCATTGTTTACGTATAGTATATTTGGTTGGGAAGTACGCCTACATTTTTCAGGGCTAAGGAGTCGAGGAGTCGGTGTCCTCGAGTCGGAGACAAAGTAAATTTTTGCTCGGATTCATGGAGTGTATTTTGCTGAATGGAGTCAGAGTCGGTATATTGAAAGTGTCTGGAGTAGGAGTAGGTTTTAACTAATAACCCGATTCCACAGTCCTGCAAGCATGGATGTCAATTAGGGAGTCAGGAGAAGTACCCTCCTAAATTTAAAAAAAAAACCTTTTTGGTATTTTGATTTTCAGAAATCGGAAAAAAATATGCTCCTTTAGATTAAAAAAAAATACACTTTATTTGTATCATCATTAAAAAAATTCGTTTCTTGTGTACATAATGGCACACACTCGAGAATAAACCGATTTTGTGTGTCTGTATCAAGAGACAATTAGCTGACGCTCAGTGGAAAACAAGTGACGGGTGACAGCATACTTTGGACTTCTATAATTGGGGCTAAATATTTGCACACTAGGGGACTGGGGGTAAAATATTTGGGCTGCGTGAAGTTAGAAAACAATTCTTACTTCATAATATGCAGGATAATTATAGCTAACGTATTTTGCATACAGACCCGCTATACTTTACCCCCACCCCCCAAAGTGCAAATATATAGCCCAAATTTGTTTCTAAAATATTTTATTTATCATATTTTGGTATATTTCATTAGGGACTTCTCTAGTGTGTACCATTATTTACACAAGTGTCAAAAATCCTTCCCCCCTTGCGTTTTTGTGAATTGCCCCCCTGATTACATGTTCCTGACGCCGTAAAACCTAAAAATTCAGTGAATATCGCTTTGAAGTCATTAAAAGACGAAGCAGCTAAAGCAGCAAAAAGAACAGAGTCAAAATGGCTCTCTTACCGGCTCATCCAATAACTGAGAAGGTTGTCATATTTCTGCGATAAAACTGACCATATAAAGAAGCCCCATTACAATAAAACTCGGGAAATAATAGTACAACTGTAATAATTTCACTAATAATTGTAATAATTTTTCGTAAACAATAGAAAACGGGACGCTTGAAGAATTTTAGTAGGTAAATTAAAACAGAATGATGAAGATGATTTTCTCATGATGTTGCTTAATTTTTCCTCTTTTTTGTGAAAAAGATTCGTTTCGGACAGTACTAGGTTACTTATACTTGCAGCAAGACTAGACGCTTTTCCGCCATACCTGACATGTGAAATTTACATGTTATAAAGAAATTTGTTCAGAAGTGGTTTTAGGGGAGGGGGGGGCAGTTCCCCAGGGTACGAAAATTTACATTTTATGTAGGGATTTGTTCAGAAGCTGTTTTAGAGGAGGGGCAGTTGCCCAGGGCGTTTAAGTTTTGGGGTGAAAAATTTAAAATAAATAGTTTGACAGTTATAATCATTTGTAATTCCTGAAATTTATTTTTATCAAAATGGATTAGAGGCGTAGTCAATAAATGAAAATGATTAGTATATTTATTTAGAAATGAGAAATTACCGAATAGTCATAATTGAATTAACTAAAAATATAATTATAAATTAGCTAAATAATTTAAATATAAATTAAAAAGAATTAACTGCTAAATCATGAATTCTTTATTTTTGCCAACATTTTAATTATTGTAAATGATTATTTGATTGTCATTATTTAGTTGTTTTTCATTTTTAATGTATTTTTTAAATTAAAAAATAACTTATTAACTATTTTACATTAAAATAAATAGTAATAATTAAAATAATTAGATAATAATAATTAACAAAATTGAATAATAATAAAAAAATAAAATAAAAATGAATTACTAATTAATTCATAAATTGAAAATAATTTTTTAATTATCGAAAATTTTGTTAAACCGTGGCCTGAAAATTTTGTAGGAGACTGGGGAGTAGGGCTAATCGGGAATTTGCCCCAGGTGCAAGAGAGGGCAGAACCAACACTTGATTTGTTTAGCTGTAAATTCTACAGGAACTTACATTTTCGGGCAGTAACTACTCTAGAATTCATTTTAAAAGAAGGGGCAAATTAATAAAAAAAAAATACATTTGAAAAATCGTCGGAAAATCGTAAAGATCTTCAGATTATTGTTTTTTATACGTCCTATGTGTGATAAAAGCCTGTTTGGATAATGTACATGGTGTTCGAATCCCATAGAGCCTAGAGTTCAGCTCAGTTCAGTTCAGTTCAGTTCAGTTTATTAACATCAAAATAAATGGACAACAATAACCCTCTACCCCTACAAGGCTCCATGGCCCATTACATAGGGGTTAAAACAAAAATAAATACCAAATAAAGAGTCTCTTCTTAAAAAAAAACAAGAAGAAAAACAAGAGGGTAAAGATACTTATAAGAAATACGTAGAAACGAACTGCTTCATAATTACCGGCAGGGAAAGAGGTTGTAGACACCGGGATCCAGTTCTGAGTATTTCATGGATTTTTTTTTATTGCATAATTCTACAGCACGCAAATATACAAAAAAGAAAGTTGAGGAACCAATCGGCTTGTCTTTTTGATTTGTGACACTACTTCTGCAAATCAAATAAAGAAATAAGCATTCTTAGATATATAAACAAATTAATGACGATCCCAAATGATTAGAGAAACAGTTAAATAAACAAAAAATTAAACACATAAACCTTTATTAAAGCACCTCAAATCCCCCCTTCCTACCAAGGTCATGCTTAACCAAATCTAATATTGGTAAATAACTCCAGGAATGTGGAAAGATTAACTTTGCTGTTTTTTCAATATAATTGTCTTTTGTGTTTGACGAGTAGGCCTAAAAAAAAAAAAAAAATCATAAGCAATAAATATCTGAACTTTTGTGCCCAGATTTTGGAGGGGGGGGCTAAACTATGTTACCAATATCTACCGGCCACCACATGTTTTTGTACATTGTCCGTCAACTGGCTAACAACACATCTCGACTGCTTTTTGATTTGTGGCACTGCTTCAACAATTAAATAAATAAATAAGCACTCCCAGATAGATAAACTAATAAATAAAGAATTTCCATCCCAAATAAATAAACCAACAGGTAAATAAAACAGCAAATAAAAAATTAAACAAAACTCTTTGAATTCCCCCTGAACGGTCATGCTAGTAGCCTACCCTATAAATTTAGATAGTAACTCTAGGAATAGGGCAATTTGAATATTGTCAAATTATCCGCTATTTTGTTGTTTTTGAGTTAAAGCCAACAAAAGAAAATCTTGAGCAATAGGTAAATATCTGACCTTCGTCGCACAGACTTCGTCGAGGATGTTGCTAAAATATTTTTTTCAGCAGGGGAAGGGGTAGGAATTAAAAATCGTGGAAGGCTGAAGAAACCCATATTTTCTGTTCAACTGTCAATAATTATCTTCCTCTGAAAGACTGCCTGTCATTCTGACTCTTAAAGAGGCGTTGGTCCCATGGTCCTTCCTACCGTCTAATTATTTAAAAAGTCTAGATATATCCTACACCATTAGATGCTAGAGTGATACTAATCGGATTATTAGGCTATCATCGGATAAATCACCCAGGCGACAAGCCACGACAGGACTAATTTTAAGTTCATCACGTAATTAAGATATATCTATTTTTGTCCTCCCATAATCCATACATCTAAGCAGCTTCTTCAGCATATGAAATCGTCACACATAGATTTTGACATGTTCACCCAAAAACAAAATTTTTCTTAAAAAGAGTATACAACAAGGGGAGGGGGACGTGAATATGGATTTCATTTCTGAAACATTCTATATTACAGGGGGAGTTTCCAATTAGGGAAAGTCTCCCTGAAAGTGTTTTGATCTATCTTTAAAGGCATGGGCTCATTGGATCTATAAAAAGTTTAAAATCAGAGCGCAGATAGATCAGTGGCAGTTCTGATCTCTCTTGCACCCAGGGCAAAATTTCGATCAAAGGCCTCCCACCACCCCCACCCCCTATCTCTCACAAAATTCTCAAAATTTTCAAAATTGAAAACAAACTTGTTTTCAATTTGCTAATTAATTAATTATTTATTTTCTGATTACGTTTCATTTGTTATTAGTTTACTTAGTTACTGCTAATTATTTTAATTGATTATTATTTATTGTATTATTATTTATTATTTATTTATTTATTATAATTAAGATTACTGTAATTTTTCAATTGATTAGTAATTTATTAATTAATTTTATTTATTAACTGCGCTCTCTACTTTATTTTAATTAAAATAGAATTTATAAAATTAAAATTGAATATATCCGTTATTTATTTGAAATTTTGCGTCCCAATAATTTCTTCGTCTATGGCAAGTTTCCCCTCTGTTACCCTATTGAACCGCCTCTGAGATAGAGAACAATATGTATGACGAGTATTTCCCGGATACACAAACCGTGGCAGTCTTCTCATGCGGCTCAACCCTTTCATTTCCATGCCACTCGCGGAATATATGAAATTGGGGGGTAGAGGGGAATTTATGGAAAATCAAATTTTTGAAACTTGTGGCTCAGCTTTTTCAAATCTGGAATAGAAATAGCCCCCAAAGATTTGAAAGAAAACCCGAAGGAAATTATTGCTACCTATGTTTGAAGTCTTTTATCTCTAGTTAAGAACAGCGACAAAACTGGACCAATGGTGTCAATTCAAGGAAAATAAGTGGGAGGGGCAGTTTAATTTTCAACAATAAGGGAAGGTGGCAGATTTGTTGTGTTTTCAGTGAAAATTATAAAAACGAAATTTTCCAATGAAAATGCCCTGAAAAAGGGTAGGCTATTTATCAAAATTTAGAGGGGAGAGGAGAGGCAAAAAAAATATTAAGGGCGCAAGCCCTCTAATTAACGCCACTCAGCGGAACACACATATTTTGTCTCCCACGAGAAATCTTTAGAAATAAGTAGAAACAAAAGAAAATAAAACAATCACAACAAATATTTTGCCTAGAAAGAAAACTGTGGCACCTATCGCTTATTCTTCCTTTATACTTGAGTTTCTTTTCGATGCAGAAGTTCTGCTAACAAGGAATTGCTCTTTTTGAGGTGTATGCCTGTAATTTAGTAGACTTCAGGGAGGGGGTGGTACAACTTGGAAAAAACTGCCGAAAATAGGGGCAAAAGATAGAAATTAGAACATATTATAAGAATGATCGTAAAAATCGTGGGATTATTTTGGAGAGGAAGACCTAAGGCCTTCCCCTTGTGTCCGTGCCTTCCTATTGTTCACCCATTTGACAGAGAGCTAAAAACTATTTACCTGATGGGGAGAAGAGGAGGAGGCACTAAAGGCATCCCCTAAAGGTGTCCGTGCCTTCCTATTGTTCACACATTTGGTTGAGGGCTAAAACCCATTTCCCAAATGGCTAGAAGAGAGAGGACCTAAGGCCTTCCCCATGTGTCCGTGCCTTCCTATTGTTCACCCATTTGACAGAGAGCTAAAAACTATTTAACAGATGGGCAGAAGAGAGAGCAGGCGCTAAAGGCATCCCCATGCGTCCGTGCCTTCCTAGTGTTCACACATTTGGTAGAGGGCTAAAACCCATTTGCCAAATGGCTAGAAGAGAGAGGACCTAAGGGCTTGCCTGTGTGTCCGTGCCCTCCTAATGTTCACCAATTTCGTAAAGCGATAAAACCCATTTACCAAATAGGTAAAAGGGAGAGGAGTAAGGGGGAGCTAAGGGCTTTCACATATGTCCGTGCCTTCATAATGTTCGCCCATTTGGTAGAGGGCTAAAATCCATTTACCAAATGGGTGGAAGAGAGTGGAGGAAAAGAAGGAGGAGCTAAGGGCATCCCCATGTGTTGGTGGCTTTCTTTTGTTTACCCGTTTGGTATAAGTAACTCCTGTGTGAAGTGAAGATTTTTGTTAAATTAGGCTATGTTACCAAGGCTCTAGATCTGTCAGAAGTTGCTTATGTTTACTTGCTCTAGTTTTCCTTCCCATGGTATCCAGTTATGGTTATTGGGTTATGATAGACACCATGGATGTATTCCGGAACTCACTTTTCATTAATGATCATAAGTTATTTTCTATCATACTCAGCCAATAATTGGAAATTACAGCAAATATAGCCCCAAAAATGCTTATAATCAAGTAAGGAGCGACTCGGCTCAATAGTAACCGACATTCCTAAAAACAGCATTTTGAAAAAAAATAGATACATCAAAAGAATTGGCTTTTTATGTTGATTGCAAATATATAAAGTTTAGTGTATTCCATCAAAAGCTAAGAATCTCAGAAAATTTGCCATATTTTGAGAAAGGAGGAATACCCCCAAAAAAATCAAGCGATCTTAGCGAACATCACACCGTCAGATTCAGCGTAACAGATAACCCCAATGTAGAGGTTTCAAGCTCCTATATGCAAAAGTATTGAATTTCGAATTTTTTGCAAGAAGAAAGATCATGGAGTCGTGTTTGTTTGATTTTCTTTTCTCCATGAGTGATCGCATCGAACCGATGGTCTTGGAAGATCGGGAGTGGGTTCTTTTGATCAGAAAATAGAAGTTATAGTGCCTTCTTTAACTGAACAAAAAGATTGAAGGGCAATTAGCCTCCTCCGTGGCCCTTTTTCCCAAAGATGTCTGACCAAAATTTTGAAATAACCATTTGGGTCAGCATAGTTAAAAGGTCCAGTTTCCTGGCATGATTTGAAGAACGGCCAGAAATTAGAAAAAAAAGCTTTTTTTTCAACTCAAAAACTTAGGAGTAACATTAAAGCATAAAACAAACAGAAATTATTCTGTTTACAAGAGGAGGTGTACCGTCCTCAATCCTTGCTCTTTACGCAAAGTTTGACTCTTAGTCACAATACTTTCAGAAAGATAGCTCAAACACAAGAGCCGTTGAATTTGAATGAGATGTATTTTTAAAGAACTTTAAGACTTTAGTATAAAACGCGAGGGTTGAGGAAGGGGAGGCCCCTCCCCTCTTATGCGGAATAATGAGGTTTGATAGAAGGTGGCAAATTTGATTCCACAGTGGGATGGCCAATGTTTGGTTCCCGTTTGAAATCTGGGAGTGAGGTTTCCACTTTCAAGCCAACCACCCTGTAGCAAAGAGGGTGCAATCGTTTCCATTATTAGTTTACCGAAATTTTCCCTGTCGGAGAACTAATTTTTATGGCACTTGGTATTAACCAAGTGACATATAGCAATCGCAAATTCTTTCGGTCTGTCGGTCTGTCTGTCTGTCTGTCGGTCCCGGTTTTGCTACTTTAGGCACTTCCAGGTAAGCTAGGACAATGAAATTTGGCAAGCGTATCAGGGACCGGACCAGATTAAATTAGAAACAGTCGTTTTTCCGAGTTGACCATCTGGGGGGAGTGGGGGGCCGGTTAATTCGGAAAAAATAGAAAAATGAAGTATTTTTTACTTATGAGCGGGTGAGGGGATCTTAATGAAATTTGATGTTTGGAATGATATTGTGTCTCAGAGCTCTTATTTTAAATCCCGACCGGATCTGATGACATTGGGGAGTGTGGAGAAGGGAAACCTAAAATCTTGGAAAACACTTAGAGTGGAGGGATCGGGATGCAACTTGATGGGAAAAATAAGCACAAGTCCCAGATACATGATTGACATAATCGGAACGGATCCGCTCTCTTTGGGGTAGTTGGGGGGGGGTAATTCTGAAAAATTAGAAAAAATGAGGTACTTTTAACTTACGAACAGGTGATCGGATCTCAATGAAATTTGATGTTTAGAAGGATATCGTGTCTTAGAGCTCTTATTTTAAATCGCGACTGGATCTGGTGACATTGGGGGCGATTTGGGAGGGGGAAACCTAAAACTTGGAAAACACTTAGAGTGGAGGAATCGGGATGAAACTTGGTGGGGAAAATAAGCACAAGTCCTAGATACATGATTGACATAACCGGAACGGATCCGCTATCTTTGGTGTAGTTGTGGGAGGGGTTAATTCTGAAAAATTAGAAAAAATGAGGTATTTTTAACTTACGAACGGGTTATCGGATCTCAATTAAATTTGATATTTAGAAGGATATCGTGTCTCAAAGCTCTTATTTTAAATCCTGATCGGATCTGGTGACATTGGGGAAAGTTTGGGGTGGGGGAACCTAAAATCATGGAAAACGCTTAGATTGGAGGGATCGGGATGAAACCTGGTGGGAAAAATAAGCAGAAGTCTTACATACGTGATTTACATGATTGGAACAGGTCCGCTCTATTGGGGGGGGGGGGTTAATTCTAAAAAATAAGAAAAAATTGCGTATTTTTAACTTACGAAGGAGTGATCGGATCTTCATTAAACTTCATATTTAGAAGGACCTCATAACTCAGATCTCTTATTTTAAATCTCAACCGGATCAAGCGTAATTGGGGGGGGGGGCAGTTGGGGGACCGGAAATCTTAGAAAATACTTAAAGCGGTGAGATCAGGATGAAACTGGATGGGAAGAATAGAGACCTGTCTAAGATACGTGACTGACATAACCGGACCGGATCTACTCTCTTTGGTGGAATTGGGGGGGGGGGGGTGTAATTAAGAAAATTGAGGTATTTGTAACTTACGAAAGGGTGAACAGATCTTAATGAAATTTTATATTTAGAAGGATCTTGTGTTTTAAAGTTCTAATTTTAAATTCCGACCAGATCCTGTGACATTGGGGGGAGTTGGAGGGGCAAACCGGAATTCTTGGAAAACGTAAAAATTGGGGTATTTTTATCTTACGAATAGATGATCGGATCTTAATGAAATTTGATTTTTAGAAGGAATCCATGTCTCAGAGCTCTTATTTCAAATCCTGACCAGATCTTTTGACATTGGGGGGAGTTGGAGAGGGAAATCTTGGAAAAACACTTGGAGTGGAGGAATCGGGATGAAGCTTGGTGGATAGAATAAACAAATGTCTTTGATACGTGATTGACAGAATCGTATTGGATTTGCTCTCTTTGGAGGAGTTGGGGGCAGGGGTTCAGTGATTTGGCGATTTTGGTGCTTCTGGACGTGCTAGGACGATGAAAATTTTAGGCGTGTCAAAGAGCTGCACAATTTGACTTGATAAAGTCGTTTTCCCAGATTCGACCATCTGGGGGGCTAAAGGGAGAGGAAAAATTAGAAAAAAATTAGGTATTTATAACTTACGAGTGGGTGATCGGATCTTAATGAATTTTGATATTTAGAAGGACATTGTGACTCAGAGCTCTTATTTTAAATCCTGACCGGCATTAAGCCTCTTATTTTCCTTTTTAAACCAATCTATTGCTTCATAGAATTTTGTTAGAGCTCATACCGTATGATCTCTTGGCTCTTAGCTCTTCATGCCTTGTCACAAGTGCCATATGAGCTCTTAGCTCTTGTTTCTGCTTGGAATGGAAAAAGAATTCGACCTTATATATTCGACCTTATAAAGCGCACTCTCACAAAATAAATATCACCACTCTAAGCGATTTTCTTCTCACAGGACTTAGCTTTAAATATACAAGGGATAAGAAGCACTATTTGTCAGATTAAATTAAAAAAATAACATTTTTTTTAACTTAAAGTAAGGAGCAACATTAAAACTTAAAACGAACAGAAATTAAAACGAACAGACACCCCGCTCCTTGCGCTAAAGTTTGATTCTTTCTCGCAACTCTACTTTTTAAAACAATAAAAAACTTTAGCGTAAAGAGTGGGGCGTCGAGGAGGAAAAGCCCCTTTCATATACGGAGTAATTTCTGTTCGTTTTAAGTTTTAATGTCGCTCCTTACTTTCATTTCAAAAACTTGTTTTTTTTATTTAATTGCATATAGGAGCTTGAATCCTCTACAGTAATTTTCTCTGGGATGCTGGATCTGATGATGTGATTTCATAAAACTTAATTCATGTTTGGGGGTGTTTCCACCTTTTTCCGAAATTGGGGCAAGTTTCTCAGGCTCATAAATTTTGATGGTTAACATTAAACTTGATGAATTTTATATATTTTGAATAAGCATCAACGTTCGACTCTTTTGATATATTTACTGTTATCAAAACCCAGTTTCTTAGAGTTGCGGTTACTATTGAGCTGTATCGCTCCTTGCTTATAGTTCGTTACCACAAACTGTTTGATAACTGAGGATTCTTTCCTATTTTAACTTGTAATTGTCGACACAGACTATCACTGTGACATATATATGTGACATATATATATATATATATATATATATATATATATATATATATATATATATATATATATATATATATATATATATATATATATATATATACAAAACGTATGGTACAGAATTAAACAACTAAATACCAGTAAAGGAAGCAAAACCAATGCAAAAAAGCAAGCCAACTAAATAAGACTTCTCACTACTCACTTTTGCATAAATCCACAGCTTCTGATATAAGATAACCCAAAGCTTATATACATCTAATTATTGCTCCTTAAAGGGTACAAGAAAATTAACCGTGGTAATTTTGAAATTTATGAAGGAAAACATGTTTATAAACTCCAAAGTAAACGGTTATATAGCATATACGAGCCAAAGTGTTATTAATTTGTACCTATTAAAGCCAATTATGTGATACCATGGCCCTTGTGTTTATTATGTTTTTAAATATACAGTTCACTAATACACCCTTAAATATTTTGCCATGCCGAGAAACATACCACTGCGCTTCGCGGCTGGAAATTGTGTTGCTAAAAGCTATATTCGCTTTAAAAGGTAATTTTAAACAACACTTCACCGCGAAACGGCCAAGATTTGTGTTTATTTTTATTTATGTTTACTTTTATAGTCGTACATTTCCCACATATCTTTTATTATTGTCTGATTAGCATGTATATTCCAAACCTTTGGGTATGGGAGGAGAGAAGGTTTCTTGGGCTACTCCGCATCTACATGATTGATATGCTCTTCTGGCTGCTCTGTTGTTAACACAATTTTACAGGTGTTTCGTTATGATTCACCTCTACTTCTGAAAGAGCAAAATTTTCAAAAGAATAGTCTGTAAGGAAAGAGGTAAGTTGGTTGACTGTAGATGTAGAAGAGGACTTTCTGACAGCCAAAGCTATTGGAGGGTACATATGAGCATATTTCTTTAGCTGTCGACAATACATATTTTGTGCTGAGCAAACCCAGGGGATTATTTTTTCAGTATCTTTTAGTATTATCACAGAGAAACAGAGGTACCACTTGTAAAAGATCATGTGGCTCAAAAACATTTTATTGTTTTTATTTGGCTCATGATTTCACACTGGAAAACCAATCAGGCGAATTTATTGTTTAATCTTTTTGCAGTTATAGTATTTTCACACAGGAGTATACGTGGAAACTAATCAGGTTAAAAGACGGGCTTTATGTGGCCTCTTTTATCCGACATGCTTGAGGAACATTGTGATTGGCTTGTTTCACAGGCATAAAACTAAGTAATAAATAAAATATAAACAAACTTTTCGCCATGGAACTTGGAAAAATTGAACTTTTTTTCTCTTTCTTTTTTTATATTTTTTTTTTTTGCTGGCAGTATATTAATTTTTATCCTACCCTATATGTAACCCTGCCAAACATGTCCAGTCTGACACGTATCTAGGCTATGAAATGCGTCTGGATATGAGTGTTAACGTCGGTACCGCTCGATAGTACCAACATTATTTACACTGGCGTATCTTTTTATGTTTTTTTTTTCATTTTTTTTATTTCTAGTTTGAATTCCATAGTTGGCTATTTCTTTGCTGGCAATATATTGAGTTTATTCTAGCCTATGTGTAGCCCTGCTAGACACGTATGTCCAGTCAGACACTTGTCTAGGCTATCAAAAATCTAAACATGAGTATCACCGCCGCATACTGCTTAATAGTACCAAAATTATTTACAATGACCTATCTTTCTATGGTGTTTTCATTTTTTTTTTTGTTGATCTTTAATTCAAATTCATAATATTTCTTTGTTGGTAATATATTGAGTTTTATCCTAGCCTATCTGTAGCCCTACTAGACACGTGTATCCAGTCAACTAGGCTAGTAAATATATAATGACGTAGTTGTAAACGCCGCTTAATGCTGGAGACTGGGGTAATGGCGTTCACCTAAGGTAAAATGAGAATAAAAATAGCATAAACATAAAATTCAAACGAAACAATGTTAAATCGCTGACATAGTATATTTTACCTATTGTATACTTAAATTGAGCCTTAGACAAGCTTACCTATTGGTATTATGAATGATTTTGCAAAATCAGCTTTTGACCGGTATTACCCCCTATCATAGGGTAATGGCAGTCGCTAATGTCATGTTCTACTAAATGGCTGTAAATTAAAAAATATGAGAAATTTCAAAGAGACAAACATGTTAAACTTAAATCGTTATATTTTTATTGTTGCATAATTCTGTACTTAGGAAATTACAAAAATGTAATTGAAAGCATGGACATAATTAGAAGCCAAACACTTGAAAAAACATCTTTCCATACAAAAAATGGCTCACAAAATTTAAGCGCCAATATATTTAACTCATGAGCTTTAAGAACTTTAAGTCAATTTCACTTTCTGGAGCACATGCCATATAAACACGCGTCAGGAGTGTCCCATCCAGAACATTATTGATGTGCCCATAATGCACAAGAGGTGGACTGATACCATACCTCTCCATCCTTCGATGTGTCTTCGCAATAGAAATAAATTTCTTTACCCTTTTTCTCAAACAAAGCTCACTTTTTTATTCGTCTTCACATACGTTTTCCTCATCAATCGATTCGCTCTCTTTTTTTTTCTTAAAGCAGGATTTTCATCGGTGTTGAAGTCAAGATCGGAGAATGTTGCTTTTGTCTCGCTCCTTTTCTTGGCTCATCAGCCCAACTACTGCATCCAGGTAGAGGAGAAATCTCTTGTATAGACACATCAATTTCTGTGTTAGGCTGAATATAAACTTTTTCAAGTCAGGCCGAGGATTCTAAGTTTTGTTCAGTCATGACTTCGTATTGGTCTACTTTTGTGATGACTTCATTTGCATTAGCTTTCAAGTAATCTTCCACACAATCAGGCGTTAACTCTTGATTCTTCTGGAGGATGTCCTCTACCAAAAAATGCTCATCTTTGAAAATTCCTTGATTAAGAGGATGGATCTCAGTGTTTTTGAACCCACTTGTTGCTTTTGCAATCGTAGCAACTGGTGAATAGGCCTTATTGAATAGCTCTGCTACATCGTAAGGGGTAAATTTTACTATGTTCCTGGTTTTCATGAGTCTTCAAGGGTGAGTAAAATACTACATTCAGAGGCTGAAGCCTGTGTGATGTATGGGGTGGCAGCGACACGATAACAATCCCTTTCTCCCTACAAATATCAGAAGCTTCAGCTGAGCAATGAGTGGAATGGTTGCCCAGAATAAAAAGCATTTTGTTGTTATTACTAGCATGAATAAACTGAGCAAAGTGTTTTAACCAAATAACGAACAGTTCTTCATTGATCCAGCCTGTCTTAGAGGATGAGTAAACTGATCCAGGTGGTCCGTTTTTTTCTAAGAGCGGGGACATACGAGATCAAGGAAAAATGAACATTGGTGAAGCATAAAGCCCTCCCAAACTCATTGCACACACAACTGTAATGTTTTTACTCCTTTCCCAAATTGTAATAAGACCCACACGCTTTTGGCCCCGTTCTGCCAGTATTAGACCAGGGTGCTGCACAGTACTTCCTCTTTATTAAACCCCATGGCTCTTCCGATGCCTGTGGCTTTGGGTTTTCGCACACTAATTTTGTTTCTGTCCATGAACCCCTATATCGAATCTATGACTTAACTGGTTTTTTCTGCATATTGAAATGCAATTTTCTTTAATTTTAGTGCAGTGATGCCGTAGAAAATCTTCAATAAAGTTTTTACGTGGTCAGCTAGAGCTGCTTCATGTAGAGGAAAGACACACTCCCTGCCTAAGCTTGGATCAGAATCAATCCCACTCTTCATTCGTTCTTGCAACGGGCTGAATGGTATTTTGAACTGATCTGCAGCTTTGCGAATCGATAATCCTCTAGTAATGGCTGTTTTTGCTTTCCTTAAGTCCTCTGCAGTCCATTTATCTTTATATGTTTTCTATATTTATTTTCTCGGTCTCTGAAATATAGAAAAAAAAATATATGCAAAATATTGGCACTAATGGGGCAATGCCGGTCGCGACTGCTGTTACCCCAAGTGTGGTGACCACCATTTGTGCAGTGTTTCTTGCACAACAGACAAACTAAAACTGGCAAGATGGCGAGCGCTCCACTAGTATTTCCATAAACTTTCTTGAGATGGTAGATACAATCGGTATGAATCTGCGTTATCGACTTTACGAGAAATCATGGTGACCGGCATTACCCACTGGCCGCCATTACCCCAGTCTCCCCTACTAGCGGCAAAATTATTTAGAGTGGCCTATCTTTCTGTGTAGTTTTCAAATTTTTAATTGATTTTCAGTTCAAATTCATCTGTTTGGGATAAATATCACTTAAGTATAACCAAAGGAGAACTTTATCCAGAAGATGGAGATTATATTGAAGAGCTTGTTGATGAGATGAATGGAAGTCCTATTGTCAACATAAGTGAGTTTAATCCCTATATTAATTTTATATTATTCTGATTATTGACTTATCGAGTATTTGTCTCTTGAGGGTTTCTGTGACAAAAATAGGTCTACGGAAAGGGATTGTCAAGTACTGAACTTCCTATATATCATTGATGCAAAGCTGCATATAGGTGGGGAGCAGGGGGTTTGATCCTCAGCACATCATAGTTTTGCCAACTTGTAAAAAAATGTGTTTAACAAATTTTTGACGCGTTTTGCAATTGTTTTAACCCTCCCTCCCCCCCCATAAAAATACCCCCTCACCCGAACAAAAATACTTGCTATGGCCTTGCATCGCTGTCTTTCAGAAAGGTCGTGTTTGACATTTTTAGACTTCTGAAATAATTTTCAAAAATTGTTTGCTTAACTGGTATCAAAGGGGTTGGGGGATCAGCAGGGCGTTGTATTTTCAGTCATACTTTGATCTTCCTCATCTACAAAACTGTAGTAGAGTGCTGATGATTTTGGCAATTAGTTCATGTGAAAATATCTGAACTGAACTTTAGCTGTTATAACTATACTATAAAAAAAGTTTATATTTTTATTAAGGGATTGATTTATTAAGGGATTATTCCCTTAATAAATCAATCCCTTTTATGTGGAAGAAATAAATGCCATAAGGTTCTGCTCAATAAAGCCTTTAGCTGACCTGGAAGTGTAAAATTAAAGAGTCAAGTGGCGAAGGAACCTGTCATATCCTGATTTCCATATATAAGCCAAAATTTGTGCTCTATTGACTGGCTTAAAGCAATATTCTCATGTATAGTCGATTCTAGTAAACTTTAATGATAATGAAGTTTCTGATTATGTGATAAATTTTCTGTTTAAACTGTATAATTTGTCCAAAACTTGTAAGATTTACTAATCTGAATGTCTTTAAGAGGCTAATGTCAGTAGCAAATTAACCGTTTCTAAGTTTTTGACCTAGCACTTTAGGCACAGAGAAATAGGTTTGAACATGTAAAAAATGATGTGACTCGAAAGCTTTTTGTTCTTTTTACTGGCTTAAAACAATTGTTCCATATATTGTCGTATCTAGTAAAATGTTATACTAATGTTGGTCATGCGTCTATCCTAAAACTATTAGACTTAGGTCTAATATAGACCTAATAGTTTATAGTTTATATACCTAATAAACTAATAATTAAAAGTTTATTAGTTCGGGCCTATTAGACTTGGTACGCTTCAGTCCTCCGTTTTGCATACAAGTTTAGTGGAGATTGACCATCATAGTTCAACCCAAAAATCTTAGTCATCCCAATCGCTACTCCAATGGGTTTTTCCAGTAGGCGAAGCTCGTTTGAATTACCCTTACTTCATGTATATCAAACAGTTCGTGGTAACGAACTGTAGTAAGGAGCGACCCGGCTCAATAGTAACCAAAACTCTAAAAAATTGAATTTTGATATCAATAACTACATCAAAAGAATCGCATTTTAATGCTGATTTTAAATATATAAGTTTCATCAAGTTTAGTCTTACCCATCAAAAGTTACGAGCCTGAGAAAATTTGCATCTATTTAGGAAAATAGGGGGAAACACCCCCTAATAGTCGTAGGATCTTAGCAAAAATGACACCATAAGATTCAGCGTATCAGAGAACCCTACTGTAGAAGTTTCAAGCTCCTATCTACAAAAATGTGGAATTTTGTATTTTTTGCCAGAAGACAAATCACGGGTGCGTGTTTATTTGTTTGTTTTTTTTGTTTTTTTTTCTTTTCCCCAGGGGTCATCGTATCGACCAAGTGGTCCTAGAATGTCGCAAGAGGGCTCATTCTAACGGAAATGAAAAGTTCTAGTGCCCTTTTTAAGTGACCAAAAAATTGGAGGGCATCTAGGCCCCCTCCCGCGCTCATTTTTTCCCAAAGTCAACGGATCAAAATTTTGAGATAGCCATTTTGTTCAGCATAGTCGAAAACCATAATAACTATGTCTTTGGGGACGACTTACTCCCCCACAATCCCTGGGGGAGGGGCTGCAAATTACAAACTTTGACCAGTGTTTACATATAGTAATGGTTATTGGGAAGTGTACAGACGTTTTCAGAGGGATTTTATTTTGTTTGGGGGTGGGGCTGAGGAGAGGGGGCTATGTTGGAGGATCTTTTCTTGGAGGAATCTGTCATGGGGGAACAGAAATTCAATGAAAAGGGCGCAGGATTCTCTAGCATTACTATAAGAAAACAATGAAAAATAAACATGAAAACGTCTTTTCAAATGAAAGGAAGAAGCAGCATTGAAACTTAAAACGAACAGAGATTATTACGCATATGAGGGGTTCTAAAAATACTTTAGCATAAAGAGCGAGGTATTTAGGAGGAGATAAATACCTCGCTCTTTATGCTAAAGTATTTTTAGTAATTTCAACTATTTATTCTACGGCCTTTCTGATTCAGGGGTCATTCTTAAAGAATTGGGACAAAATTTACGATTTAGTGTAAAGAACGAGGTATTAACGAGGGTACAAACCCCCTCATATACATAATAATAATTAAAGAATATAAAAGTTTGTTACGTAAGTTAATTCTAAAGTTACGTATATTTTTTGCTAATAAAAAAAATCGTTAAAATTAAAATTAATAGTTGCTTTTTTCTGTAACCGAAAAATTGCATGGCAACTAGGCCTCTTTCCCCATCCCATATTTCTCAAAATCGTATGATCAAAACTAAGAGAAAGCCATTTAGCCAAAAAAGGAATTAATATGCAAATTTCATTTGAATAGTTTACGTGTGGAGAGTCAAAATCAAACATGCATTAATTCAAAAACGTTCAGAAATGACATAAAAAAAACTAGTTTTTTTAACTGAAAGTAAGGAGTGACATTAAAACTTAAAACGAACAGAAATTACTCCGTATATGAAATAGATTGTTCCCTCCGCAATCCCTCGCTCTTTACACTAAAGTTTGACTCTTTGCCACAATTCTGCTTTTTAAAACAATTAAAAGCTTTAGTGTAAAGAGAGAGGGATTGCGGAGGGAACAATCTATTTCATATACGGAGTAATTTCTGTTTCCCCAAAATTTTGAGAAACCCATCTTGTAGAAAATAGTTCAAAGGTCAGATAACGAAATTTTCTGTGTCATCAAAACCCGCCTGGTCCGGTGGCTCGGAATCGGGTGAACAAATTTCTTAGGGGATTTATTATTGCGTACTGGACTTTATGAAACTGTATTACCCCGTAGAATATGTGATTAGGACGTCTAAGGATTCAATTTCTAGCTCAAGACTGGATATGCTTAATATACACCAAAATGACCAAAAATATAGACCTATAAGCCAAAAATATAGTATAAATCTATAGACCAATAATGTACTAAAGGCAAGGCCGTATCCATGGGGGAGGGGTTTTGACCTCCCCCCCGAAATGTTATTCCGACTAATAAAACATAACAAAATTAATATAAAAAATTTTTTTATGCGTTTTTAAAGTTTTTTTTTCAAACCCTCCCCCGAAATATCCTCTCCTAACCCCCTTCCTCCCGAACACAAATTATGGATACGGCCCTTACTAAAGGCGAAACTTTTCATAAAATTGGGGAGGATGACACTTTTCTAAAACAAATGTGTTATACCTCCCTCCATTTTACGAAAAACTATAAAGCCTTATATCCCCTCTCCCCTTCAATCGGAACAATTTTTTGAGAGTCAGCTGTGCTCAGCTTTGAAAGTTATCAAAAGAAACAAAAGGGGTCTAAAAACTCATAATTTTTGAAAATTATTGTCATAATTGTTGAGAATTATGTTACTAATACTCCTTTTTTAGACCTCCCCCCTCTCACTAAGTTTAAGTTTCACTCTAGAATAGAAGCGTTCGACAATGTATCATAAGATTTGTCAGGTGTAAATTATCAATAAGTCTGGAGGTAGAATAGTCTGTTCCAGTTTAACAAAATAATATAGCCGTTAAGGTCAGTTTTAAGACATCGAGGTCAGTTTTAATCAGTCATGTATCTTTTTTACTGACGACGAGGGGATGCCAACTTTTAACAACAGCTAAGAGCTCATATGGCACTTGTGACGAGGCCTTCTAAATATCAAAATTCATTAAGATCCGATCACCCACTCGTAAGTTATAAATACCTAATTTTTTCTAATGTTTCCTCTCCCTTTAGCCCCCAAGATGGTCGAATCTGGGAACACGACTTTATGAAGTCAATTTGTGCAGCTCCCTGACACGCCTACCAATTTTCATCGTCCTAGCACGTCCAGAATCACCAAACTCGCCAAATCACTGAACCTCTCCCCCCAACTCCCCCAAAGAGAGTGAATCCGGTACGGTTACTTCAATCACGTATCAAGGACATTTGCTTATTCTATCCACCAAGCTTCATCCTGATTCCTCCACTCCAAATGTTTCCCAAGATTTCCCCCTCCAACTCCCCCCAATGTCGAAAGATCTGGTCGGGATTTGAAATAAGAGCTCTGAGACATGAATTCCTTCTAAATATCAAATTTCATTAAGATCTGATCGCCTATTCGTAACATAAAAATACCCCAACTCTGACGTTTTTCAAGAATTCCGGTTTCCCCCTCCAACTCCCCCCAATGTCACAGGATCTTGTCAGAATTTAAAATTAAAGCACAAGATCCTTCTAAATATAAAATTCCATTAAGATCTGGTCACCCTTTCGTAAGTTACAAACACCTCATTTTTCCAAATTACCCCCCCCCCCAACTCCACCAAAGAGAGCAGATCCGGTCCGGTTATGTTAGTCAGGTATACTAGACAGGTTTTTATTCTTCCCATC
Organism: Artemia franciscana; assembly: GCF_032884065.1. Taxonomy (NCBI): domain Eukaryota; kingdom Metazoa; phylum Arthropoda; class Branchiopoda; order Anostraca; family Artemiidae; genus Artemia; species Artemia franciscana. The sequence goes on along the minus strand of NC_088882.1, from coordinate 34,790,305 downwards.
CAGTTTCATCCTGACCTCTCCGCTTTCAGTATTTTCTAAGATTTCCGCCCCCTCCCCCCAACTGCCCCCCCAAATGACGCTGGATCCGGTTGAGATTTAAAATAAGAGATCTGAGTAACGAGATCCTTCTAAATATGAAGTTTCATGAAGGTACGATCACTCCTTCGTAAGTTAAAAATACGTCATTTTTTTCTAATTTTTCAGAATTAACCCCCCCCCCCCCCCAATAGAGCGGATCCGTTCCAATTATCACGTATCTAAGACTTCTGCTTATTTTTCCCACCAAGTTTCATTCCGATCCCTCCAATCTAAGCGTTTTCCATGATTTTAGGTTCCCCCACCCCAAACTCCCTCCAATGTAACCAGATCCGGTCGAGATTTAATATAAGATTTTTGAGACACGATATCCTTCTAAATATCAAATTTCATTGAGATCCGATCACCCGTTTGTAAGTTAAAAATACCTCATTTTTTCTAATTTTTCAGAATTATCCACCACCCCCCAACTACCCCAAAGAGAGCGGATCCGTTCCGGTTATGTCAATCATGTATCTAGGACTTGTGCGTATTTTTTCCGCCAGGTTTCATCCCGATCCCTCCAATCTAAGTGTTTTCCAAGATTTTAGGTTTCCCCCTCCCAACTCCCCCCAATGTCACCAGATCCGGTCGGTATTTAAAATAACAGCTCTTGAGACACAATACCCTTCCAAAGATCATATTTCATTAAGATCTGATCAACCGTTCGTAAGTTAAAAATATTTCATTTTTTCTATTTTTCCGAATTAACGGGGCCCCCACTCCCCCCAGATGGTCAAATCAGAAAAACGACTGTTTCTAATTTAATCTGGTCCGGTCCCTGATACGCCTGCCAAATTTCATCGTCCTAGCTTGCCTGGAAGTGCTAAAAGTAGCAAAACCGGGACCGACAGACTGACAGACCGACAGAATTTGCGATTGCTGTATGTCACTTGGTTAATACCAAGTGCCATAAAAATCACATGCACCAGATGACACATGCCAAGCGTGGCGAAAGTGGGCCAAGCGTGGTTGAAATTTATTGTCATGAACTCCGTGCATGTGGTGTTCTGAGATGTACACCAGTACGTGGAAAGTGGCCATCCCCTCTAATAGTGAGTTTCCCGTAATAGCCTGGTGAAAAGAGGTTGCCAAAGCTATTTAAAATTTCAACTCCTTTATGGCACCGAATGAGTTTAAAGAAAATGGCAAAAAGCCTCACCTTTGCTGGGTTTTTATGGCACTTGGTATTTACCAAATGGCATATAGCGATCGCAAATTCTGCCGGTCTGTCTGTCTGTCTGTCTGTCCCGGTTTTGCTAGTTTAGGACTTCCAGATAAGCTGGGACGATGAACTTTGGAAGGCGTATCAGGGACCAGACCAGATTAAATTAGAAATAGCCGTTTCCCTAATTTGACCATCTGGGGAGGGGGAGAAGGGGGACGGTTAATTCGAAAAAATCAGAAAAATTGAAGTATTTTTAACTTAGGAACGCGTGATCAGATCTTTAGGAAATTTGAAATTTAGAATGATATCGTATCTCAGAGCTCTTGTTTAAATCCCGGCCACATCCGGTGACATTGGGGGGACTTGGAGGGGGAAACCTAAAATCTTGGAAAACGATTAGAGCGGATGGATCGAGATGAAACTTGGCGGGAAAAATAACCACAAGTCCTAGATACGTGACTGACAGAACCAGAACGGATCTACTCTCTTTGGGGGAGTAGGGGCAGGGTTACTTCTGGAAAAATTAGAAAAAATGAGGTATTTTACACTTACTAAGTGATCGGATCTTAATGAAATTTCATATTTAGAAGGACCTCGTAACTCAGATCTCTTATTTTAAATCCTGACCGGATCCAGTGTCTTTGATGGGAGTTGGGGGGGGGCAACCGGAAATCTTGGAAAACGCTTAAAGTGGAGAGATTAGAATGAAACTTGGTGAGAAGAATAAGCAGAAGTCCAAGATACGTGATTGACATAACCGGACCGGATTCGCTCTCTTTGGGGGAGCTGGGGGGGAAGTAATTCGGAAAAATTAAAAAAAGAGGTATTTGTAAATAACGAACGGTTGATCAGATCTTAATAAAATTTGATATTTAGAAGAATTGTATGCTTTAAAGATCTTATTTTGAATCCCGAACAGATCCGGTGACACTAGGGAGATTTGGAGTGGGAAACCGGAAATCTTGGTAAACGGGAAAATTGAGGTGTCTATATCTCACGAATGGGTGTTTGGATCTTAATGAAACTTGATATATAGAAAGATGTTATTTTCAGATGCTCAATTTTAAACTCGAATCGGATCTGGGACATAGGGGGTTGGAGGGGGGAAACAGAAATCTTGGAAACTGGAAATCTTGGAATACGCTTAGAGTGGAGAAATCGGAATGAAACGTGATGGGAAGAATAAGCACAAATACTAGCTACGTGATTTACATATTTGGAACAAATCTGCGCTCTTTGGGGGAGTTGGGCGATTTTCCAGTGCTTTGGCGAGTTCGGTGCTTCTTGACGAGCTAGGACGATCAAAATTGGTAGGCGTGTCAAGGACATACACGAATCGACTTGATAACAGTCGTTTCTCCGATTCGACCATCTGGGGGGGTGGAGGGAGAGGAAAAATTGAAAAAAACTAGGTATTTTTAACTTACGAATGGGTGATCGGATCTTAATGAAATCTGATATTTAGAAGGACCTCGTGTCTCAGAGCTTTTATTTTACATTCCGACCATATCCAATGATATTAGGGGAGTTGGAGGGGGAAATGGGAAATCTTGGAAAATATTTAGGGGGAAGAGATTGGGATGAAAATTGGCGAGAAGAATAAGCACTAATCCAGGATATTCGATTGACACAATCGGATTGAATCTGCTCTCTTTGGGGGAGTTGGGGGGTGTTAATCCGTAAAAATTAGAAAAATTCAGGTATTTTAACTTAAGAACGGGTGACCAGATCTTAATGATATTTGATATTTAGAAGGAACTCGTGTGTCAGAGCTCTTGTTTTAAATCCCAACCAGATCTGGTGGAATTGGGGGAAACCGGAAATCTTGGAAAACGCTTAGAGTGGAGAGATCGGGATGCAACTTGTTGAGTAGAATAAGCAAATGTTGTAGATGTGTGATTGACATAACCGGACTGGATCCGGTCTCTCTGGGGGAGTTAGGGACGTTTTAGGACGAGGAAAATTGGTAGGCTTGTCACAGACCTGCACAAATTGACTTGATAAAGTAGTTTTCCTCGATTCGACCATGTTGGTGGGGAGGGGGCTGAAGGGAGAAGAAAAATTAGAAAAAATGAGGTTTTTTTAACTCATCGGATCTTAATGAATTTTGATATTTAGGACATCGTGTCTCAGAGCTCTTATTTTAAATCCCGACTGGCATCAAGCCTCCTATTTTCCTTTTAAATCAATCTATTGATTCCTAAGACTTTGCTAGAGCTCGTGCCATATGAGCTCTTGGCTCTTCCGACTTGGTCACAAGTGCCATATGAGTTCTTAGTTCTTCTTATTGGACTTTTGTGCCAAAAGTCCTAACGAAAATTCTAGATAAATCGTTGTTTGTTTAAAAATATGTTTTTAACTCAGTAATTCGAACAGTCAACTGTTTCATTTTACATTAAAAAAAATTACTTAATAGAAAAACAGTGCTTTAATCTATTTCTCAAAACAAATTTTATGTCAATATATGAAATTGTTTGACAAACCGTTCTGCATATTGATACCGGCAGGATAGACTATCGACTATCAAATTAAATTATATTGTGTTTTTTTTAAATATTTAGCATAAACACTCATTTTCAGCAAAACAAAAAAATATGTGGAAATTAATATAAGAAATGCTTTTTTCTTCGAGAATTAAGACCCTGAACGATTTTATTCTGAAATTTTTTACTTGTCTAGATCGTTTTTTTCTCACCACAAAATGCCAATTTTCAGAAAAATTATAATTCTGATTTTGAGAAAAATTTACCGATAAATTAATAAATATATTTCAATACAATTATTGTTCCTTTAATAAGATGAAGTCAGATAGGAAATTTAATCTGTGGAACTTCTTTAACTTTCTCTCCATTGACTTAGTATGTGGTTGATTTTCGAGTGACGAAATTGTCAGGTTGGAACAATTTCACTTGCAAGGACTGTCATCTTAAATAATTCAGTTTAATGCCTTTTACCATCTGTCGAAATAGCAATCAAGTTTAATACCGCCAAAACGCAATAACTGCTGAGTCATTTAAGCTACAGCTGGTAGTTCATATGCAAAGTAATAATACACTGCTCGCATAGAGGATAGGGATGAGGAAGTTTCTGCGTAAATTGAATTATATTAATTGAAAAACTGGCCTGTTGCCAATCTAGTGGCCGAGTCCCTTCCCTTAGAAAAATTGTTCCAAGAATCTCCATAGGAGTCCGAGCCTGTGCTTTGTCTGGTGTCAGGGGTGCAAATGGAGGGGAATAGGGGCCCTTCTAGATTTAAAAATTTGTTTCGTATGTCTATTCTTAATTAAATGTGAGCATTATGCAATTTTTTTTCGAGTATCATGACACTACATTTTTGTCCCATGGAAAAAAGTGGGGAAAAGTTGATCGAGATCGATGATTTTAATTTTTCTGAACGGGGTTTGAGGCTATAGATATCTACAAATTTTCTATGCGTTTTTGAGTTTTTTTTGTAACCCTTTCCTCCTGAATAATATTTTTTGTGAAACCTCCTCCGAAAAAAATTCCTATAAATTGGTTTCGTAATGAACTTTTTATGAATCGAAATAGGCCTAATAATTACCATTGTCGAATCAGTTTCTAATAGCGATTTAATCTGATATTAGTGGGGACAGGGGACAAGGACCGGATGGTCCCTTCCAATGAGTTCATATGTGTCCGAGCTTCTCCTGATTTTGCTGTTCCTTTACTTTTGGAAGACAGAAGAAGTCATTTTTACAGCCAGATCTTACAGTATTTTCAGTGAAGCGCGCAATCTATTAAAACAGGCAAGCTTCTAGGTGCAACAGTCAACTGTTTACCTCCTGCATTTACCTTGATGCAGGGGTACAGTTCAAGCATTTTTATTGAGAGTGGGCAACATCCAGACAGCCAAGGGGCAAGGGCTAAATAATAATAATTCTCTCCAAATTATTAGGGGGGCACTAGTAGCCTGCCGTGTAAAAGGAGTTTGAAATAATGATTTAACTATGGATCTAAAAATAATATTTATGGTTTGAATCTATATCCAACTATATACTAACTAAATATGGTGGCTTAATCAGGGTAAGTTTTTTGGGATTCCTCTCTTTCGATTCAGAGAGGGGGAGGGGAGTACCCGGTTGAAACCCGCTGAAGTTTTCATCTAACTCCTAAAAAAGTAATAAAAATTAATAAAAGCAAATTTAGGTGTGTTTTGTAAAGTTTGTGTTGTACCCTCCCTCGCCCTAACTTGAATGAGCTAAAACCATTTAACTGGCACTTATTGAGGATACCATTTAAGACTTTGTTTCTCGCTGGTTATATTTAATTTTGAACCTACGAAGTCAAAATCCCCGTCCGATGGCTATAAACCCAAAGGATTTGATTCGTGAACCCAATTGATATAGCGACTGATTTTTTTAAAGGGAGGAAGCCCCCCCCCCCCCACAGACGCCAATGATAATCATGTTACAAGTCTAAAATATTAGATCTTGTGGGAGTGTCTCTTAGTCATTTTACTCATTATTTTCATATTATTTTGTGAAGCAGATTAAGATTTTGAAGATTATGCACACCCTTTATCAATGAACTAGGAATTGATAAATTAGTATTGATGCATTCATATCTTTTGTAGATCCTTATCAATATTGTTGTGAAAGGTCATAATGCATACTATATTTTCATCTCTGAACGCAACCACAAGGGACTACGTACTACAAGACAACAGTGTGATTCTCATTTCCTGAGGGGATAGGAGCTTGCATCTACGCCAGAATTAATTTCCAGGGCGAATGATAATAGAAAACTTTAATGATTCGAATAGGAAGTACCGAGAAATTTTTTCTAATTTAGGTTTTAGGGGGAGTGGGTCCTGGAGAGTCGGTCTCTGCGTACCTCCTTTGCTTGATTGATTATGAATCTGATTAGAGTTTGTTACACAGAAAGTTGGTTTTAAGGTAAAACTTAGTTAAGTAAAGTAAAAAGTAGTAAGTTAGTAAAACTTACCCAAGCTTCCTTGGGGACCTCTGGTTTTTCTAACAATATTTGAAAAGATTAGAGTTTAAACCGGGGAGATTCATGATTTGAGGAGTGAGAAAACAAATTAAAAGAAGGTTAATTATAAGGAAATCAAAGACCTTGTGAAGAAAATTTTGATTTTAGGGGGAATGAATGGGCCTTAATATCTCTTCTATGTACGTTACTGTCCTGGTAAATTTGGTGTTCATGCCAACGTAGTAGTTCCAGTTGTAAAAGATCTTCTGTCTAGTCTCTTTCCCTCCCTATTCTAGTCCCGGCTTTTCAGCAACTATTTTTACGCATTTGCTCCCTGCTTAGTCAAAATTCTCTGCTCTATACTTCAAGGACATGTAAAGCAAGCTAGTACGCAAGTGTTTTATAGTAATCAAGCAACTCAGTAATTAACAGACCTTGGTGGTTAGCTTTTTGGTTGATTGAATTAAAAACAGAGATTTAATTGGTGATTCCCGAAGAAACTTGTATGTCAGACCATCGTAGTATCAAGTTCATTTGTTGGTGGTTATGTATTATGCCAAACACAGTCGAGAAGTGAAGTTAGGCTAATTATAATGAAATATACCAAAAACATGATGGAATATATTACTTTAGTTAATATAATATTATAATTCGGGTTATATATTTGAAAATAGCCGGGGGGGAGTAAAGTAACCTAACGTTACCCCTACCCGTAATGTGCAAATATTTAGCCCAAATTATACAAGCCCAATGCATTCTGTCACTTATCATTTGTCTTTGTGGCTGTTTTCTCAGATCTTAAATTCAGCAAACTTCTCGAATGTGTTAGGTATAATAGGCCGACGTAAGTACTCATTTGTTTATAATAAGTATGTTATGCCAAGACTAATTTTGGGCGCGGTTACCAAAATGATGTGTTGCCATTAGACCACGTATCTGCGAATTTGCAAAAAAATGCTTAAGCATATTGCTTGAAAAATTAAAATCTATTTCGGGAAAAATGGTGTTTTTATCTCAGTGCATCATATATAGTAATTTCTCTTGCCGTTATCTTCAAAATTTTGCGTATAGGATCACTTACGCCTCATTTTCGGAAGTATTTCACGTGGGGCGCGAAGAACCAATGTGCGGTTGAATCTTTCCACACGTGATTGAACATGTGATGCTTCAGTGTGAACACTGGGTCGCAGAGAGTGGACAACTCCTCGTCCCCTGATGTTTCATCTAATGAGATCAGGGGCATAGCTCCAGCATTTAATTGGGGGGGGGGGGGGGGAAGAGGGGTCTACAGCCGGTTTCTTGTTAAGTATCCCTACCAGACTCAAGAACTGAAGCTAGGTTAATCATAATTAAATATACCAAAATATGATGACAAATTAAAACTTTAGTAACGAAATTATGGAAACTACGATAGAAAATTATGGAAAACAGGCTTCCCAAAACGTATTATATCAAATACCTAACATACCAAAATACCTACTCTATATATACCCTATAATAATTCACTTACGCCTCATTTGATATATATGAGATATATAAAATTTTGATATATAAAATCACTTACGCCTCATTTGCGGAAATATTCTACGTGTGGAGCGAAGAAAGAATGTGAGGTTGAATCTTTCCAAGCGTGATCGAACATGTGATGCTTCAATGTGAACACTAGGTCGCAGAGAATGGGCAACCCCTCGCCCCCTGATGCTTCATCTAGTGAGATCAGGGGTGTAGCTCTAGCATTTTTATTGGGGGGGGCAAGAGGGGTCCACAGGCGGTTTCTTGTTAAGTATCCCTACCAGACTCAAGAACTGAAATTAGGTTAATCATAATGAAATATACCAAAATATGATGACAAATTAATACTTTAGTAACAAAATTATGGAAACTACAATAGAAAATTATAGAAAGCAGGCCTCCCAGAACGTATTATATTAAATATATAACCTAACTAAAATACCAACTCTATATTAAATATTTAATTAAAATAAACCCACATAGTAGTTTATCTCACTGAGCCTAAGCTAATTATCTCTGAATGCAAATAGAGATACCGGTTTTAAACAGATCAAACTTCTTGAGTTGGGCCGGGATATTTAACAAGTACGCACAGCCGGAGAGCCAAGAGGCGTGGGCTTTAGCCTATAATAATTTTTTCCTCCAAAATATTGGGGAGGGTAACTGCCCCCCCCCAAGCAACGCCACTGAGTGAGATCTACACTACAATATTCCTTGGTCCTCCTAATTAGGGTCAGAGTTGAAGGCTTGAGGAAATCAGTCACGTGGAAGCAGGTTTGCGTGCCGGATCTTTCTAATGGGAGGGGAGTGCAACAATTTGGATAATCTTAGGAGCTCTGGGAGCCAGGGCCCTCCCCTTCAGTATGTACCTGTTTTGGAGGTTAGCAATCATTTCCTGAAGTATTATTCCCCACTCTTCTGAACAGTTGGTCAAAATTTGGGTCCATTGTGTCCTGTCTACTCACTTTATGCCGCACAACTAGCATATGTAGTGCGAGCAAGTAGGTGAGCGTAGTTTGTCGCACACTTTGTACTCAGGGCCTGAGTCCTAAACAATGCCTCCCCCAAGAAAAATAATGTTGTCTTTTTTACTTATGCCATAAGCTCCTGTATTGTTCTTGTAATTTTGTAGATTTTTTACTTAATTAAGCACCAAGGTCTTATTTAGACAGAGGGTGGGGGGCACCCGGTTGAAACCCGCTGAATTCTTTGTTTAAATCGTAAAAAAGTAATAAAAATCCATATAAGCAAATTTTGATGCGTTTTGTAAAGTTTGTTTTGCCTCCCTCACCCTGCCACTTAAATGAGTTAAAACTCATGTAAGTGGCACTTGTTGAGGACACTATTTAAGACTCCATTTTTTTTTATGTTTTTTGCTGGTTTTATTTGATTTTGAACCTACGAAGTCAAAACCCCCGTCCGAAGATTATAAACCCAAAGGATTTGATTCGTGAATCCAATTGAAATTGCGACTGAATTTTTAAATGACGTCGCTGACCTTAATAATTCGATTTAATGATTGATTAACCAAGTGATTTAATATTTAGGCTTCATGTTTTTCATTAGAAAGTGGGGTTTATTTTGTTAAGACATTATCCATCCAGCATTTTATACATATTAGTTTAGGATGGGGGTGGAGCAATTTGTCCAACTCTGCCAAATTCAACAGAACTATTAGAAAATGTGGAACGATCGTATGGTATCTGGGATTTGGTTTCCCAGACCAAAACGAAAAATATAAAGAATAGGGCATTAGACTTTATAGTCCCTATCGGCGGTGCTGATCTCCGTTTCTTGGCCCTTCAGCCAGGAGGTGCAATGGGAGGTTGGGGGCCAACCATCCTGTGCTTGTGTACATTCCTGTTTACCTTCCCCAGATTTCTCCAGGTACCCATTTAGAGCTGGGTCAACTCTGGCTGAGCTTACAGAGTCGCGCCACTGACCCCCCTTTCAAACTAAATAATTGGGTACACTAGGACTCGAACCCTCGCCCTCTCGGGCAAAGGATCCCAGACCAAGGGCGCGCTAAATGGGAGGGGACAATTACCGTCCCCTCTACATTTGAAAAAATATCTTTTTCGTTTATTTTCATTGAATACCTTTTTTGTATATTCACTTTTAAAAAATCCTTGGTCCCCTCCCGTTTTTGTGAACTGGTTTGGTTCCTCTCTTCTGGACTCCCAGCTTGTATGCCCTTTGTACATTCTGTCGCTTCAATAAGATCTACCGCACCAACTTCTATAATAATTGAAGTTTACATGTTCATTAAATAGGTGGAGCTAAATATAAAAAAAATGGTGGAAAAGAAGGGAGAGGAGTTCCCCTGTTCCTGCAAAGGCTCTCATCGTAGCAATTTCTAAATTCAGCCAAAATATAAGAGTATCATCATACCATATTCCCACGGAATTTTAAGGTTTTTGTGAATTTCTCGTCCAAAAACGAGGATTTTCAGTAAAGATTTGAGTTTCTTTAATATGTTTTTGGAAATATTTCACCAACTGTATATCCGAGCCAAATTTCAGTTCTAAGTGTAAACTGGTATTTATGTTTAAATTGATACTCAGCAGTGTTGTTTTTCACTTTCTAATTTCTTAGTCGTCTGAATATTATGTTAATTTATTTTTCGGAGTTCCCTAATTATTATATAGAAAATTTCTTAGACCACACTGCTTTTGCATTTACAAAAACAAAAGATAAAAAAGAACAGCAAAATTTTAAATATAAGGAAATCCAATGCTTCGACTCCACGTCCGGGAGCTTTTTTATAGGCAAAAAAATTCAAGGAAAGGTAAATCTTTTCTTTTAATAAAATCATCTAAAGAAAACGACAACAAACTCACAAGAGAAAAAGAAAGAACAAATAACAAAAACAAGGAAATAAATACAACTAGCATTTTAAACACTTACAAAACTGTATATATATATATATATATATATATATATATATATATATATATATATATATAGTGGTCTTTATTACTTTCTAATTTCCTAGTTGGAGTTTTGTTTGATTATTATGTAAATCCATTTTTTGTGTTCCTTACTTCTTATGTGTACCTTTTATCCTTTATTTACCTCACTCCTCTGTGCATTTTTAATGCTTATATTTGAGGATAAAGTAAATCACTATTATTATATGGGCAACATAGACGTAATATTTAAAATAGCACATCTATAATGGGGAAGTGTGCAATCTCTTAGGTTTCCTTTTTTTACTTTTTTTTTTACCAATTTCTTTTATTTAACGTACTCCTCTGTGCATTTTTATGCTTATATTTGAGGATAATGTAAATCATTATTATTATGTGGGCAACAATAGACGTATTATTTAAAATAGCACATCTATAATGGGGAAGTGTGCAATCCCTTGGGTTTCCTTTTTTTACTTTTTTTACCAATTCCCTTTATTTACCATACTCCTCTGTGCATTTTAATGCTTTTTTTAGAGGACAAAGTAAATTATTATTATATAGGGAACATAGACGTATTACTTAAAATAACACATCTTTAATGGGGAAGTGTGCAGACCCTTGGGAAAAAAATTCCTCTGTATGTTTTCCTATCTTATTCCACTTTTTCCGGAATATATGGGTGATAAAGGATACAATAACAACCTGGGGATGCTACACGCCTCACTTTAATCATAGTACGAGGATGACAATCTGTTCGAACTGAAGTGGCTTCACTAGCAATAATATTGCCAGATGATAGCCTGAGGTGAGTGTTCTCTATTAGCTGTTCCTACACTCTACTCATGTCATTGCCAATGTTTTATTTTATTTAGAAAGAAATATATGGTAAATGTTTTCTTCGGGATTTTCCTAAGAACAGTTTTAGGTGCTTGTTTGAATGACTACATGTGAAAACAAGAATATGTGAAATTTGTTTTTATATTTGGTACATGTTTTCTTGAGGATTTTTCTAAGAACACTTGTAGGTACTTGTTTGAGTGACAAAAAATGAAAACGAAAGATGCAAAATTTAAATGCGGTTTTAGTTTTACCTATATTTACGAATTATTTCAATGTTTTAATCTATCTTTTTGAGAAATGTTTTGGGTAAATATTTTGGGCAAAATTTGTTTTCCATTTTGGTAAATGTTTTTTGAGGATTTTTCTAAGAGTGCTTTTAGGTACTTATTTGAGTTGACTAAATATGAAAACAAAAAGATAGAAAAGACAAATGCGGTTATAGTTTTACCAGTTTTTCAGTCTTTTTTGTTTAGAAATGTTTTTGTAAATTTTTTTGGTAAATTTTGTTCATCATTTTTAGTAAATTGTTTCTCGTGGATTTTTCCAGGAACAGTTTTAGGTGCTTGTTTGAGTGTTCGAACCTGTTTGAGTGTCGAGTGTTTGGTAATATTTTGAAAACAATAAGCTGTAAAATAAAAATGTGGTTCGATTACTCTGCCTAGGGCTTATTGTCAAAGGAAGATAAAGTTTGTTAGGTCATATTCCGCAGAAGTTAGGTTGCCCGAACATTTTTCTTACAATCCAGAAGGGGCCAAAAGAAAAGCGTTGAACGTATCGGTAAGAGGCCGTAAAAAGATTTTATAGAAATAGGAATGCAATAGGAAGAAGTAGAGAGTATAGCTCAGGTCATGGGGTGTAGGGAAAGGGATGTTCAGCTCTTGAAAGCGTTTGTTCATCTTTCTTGGGCGGATGGGGCTAGTTTTGCAAAAAAATGTGATTGCACATTTTCTTATCGACATTTTTGGCAAAATTACCGAGGAGTTGCCGACTTCTCGTCACTTAGTATATATCTCGGAACGCCAAGTGCGCCGCGAAGTTTTTTTCCTCTTTTGCATAGATCTGTCACCCTCGGCACAGTTCCGCCATCCTTGGCACTCTTGGAACGTGCCACTTGGCGTACATTCTTTCTGATAGTTGGCAACCCCTCATAAATTATGGTAGGGCAGTGCTGGAAGGGACTTCCCATTCCCCCTTTTGCGTTTATTCCTATATGTGTTATCTGTAGCGATAGCCTAATAGCGGTTTACCTTTTACAGTAAATATTTAAGGGGCCGGCGGCCCCTTCTATGCGCTGTAATTTTTAGTTATTTTGGTGCCTGATTATGTCCTCAGCTATCATTCTAAAACATATTGTGTACATATTTAGCTTTTACGACGTTGCTAAACATCATATCCTTAATTCTTAAGATTATTCCTACTCTTTTAAATTACATCTGTTTTCATTCAATCTACCTCAAGTCTAATTATCCTTATATATATTACATCCTTGTTGTAATAATATCCTTATTATTATCCTTATTATAATTATGTATCAGCAAAATTGTTTTCTTGGATAAAACTCGATTCAATTGGATTATCGACTCAGCCCTACAATTTTAATATTTCGACTCAAATGTATTTTAATGCTGAAAATTCACTTTAGAACTCGAATAACAATTACTGCAACCTCGAATAGTTATTTCATTTGAAACTGCAGCGCTCTTCAAGGCTGTTTCCAGAGATAGGTTTAGGGGGGTTTGAAACCCCAATTGAAATTCTTGTCTGATTTGTAAAATGTAACAAAAATGCGTATAAACAAATTTGTGATGCCGTTTTTAATGCTTTTTCTGTACCCCCCTCTCCGATTGAAAATCCTGGATAGTACCCTGGCTCTAATTGAGTATTCTGAGAATAAGTTCACTTAGCTATATATAGGTCGAGTCCATTTACCAAGGGATTTCTATAATTATCTGATTCCAGGGATTTTTTGATTGACAAAGTACGTAAGATGTACCTAATTGTATTTTGTAATGTGCTCGTTTTCGTGTATCATAAACTTTTCCCCTCCAAGACTCTATCCCTTCCTGCCTCTAGCCGTTCTAAATTTTGACTGTGATCACCTGCTGTGCATGTAGTTTATTAAGGTAATCTATGTCTCGGGCAAGCTAACGTTCGTGCTGGGACATACACAAGTGAGGAGGGTTTGGGGGCCCGTGCCCCCAAATTCTGAAATTTTCGAATACTTTCTATTTAAATTATTATTCGCCTATATTGTATCTTCTCCCAAACAAAAATGTCTGTGCATGCCTGTGTTCACGAGAGTTAACAAATATGCCTGAACATGAGGGGGTTATGTAGCCACAGTGAAATTTGATTTAATTGACTTTCTCGTATACAAAAATTTCTTCATACCAATGCAAGTTAAGTTTGGTTTACACAACTTTAACATAGTTAAAATCTTAACAGAGTTGAATTGATAGCTCTAGGCCAAAAATCACGAGAATTACGTTAACAAAATACGAAAAGATGGGGGACTTGAAAAATGTCGAGATTCTGGAAAAAGCTAGAACCACACCCCTCCCCTCCTTAAAAATCTAGATCTGAACGAACCTAAACTAAAATCCACCATGCTTAAAACATACATTTAAACATACATTAACATTAAACATATACATTACATTACATACACATTACATTACATACACATTACATTATATACATTACATTAAACATACATTAAAACATACAGAGCTATTCAGTTATTCAAATCACCTGTTTGGCTGTTTTAACTTATGATAGGATTAAACAGCTTTGTATTTCTCATATAATTTTCCTATTTTTTATATATTTATTAATTTTTTTCTCTTATAAATAAGTTTTATTTTATTTCCGTAGGACTACGTGCCAAAGTAAATTAAATTTGCTTGCCATTGCGATAACATAGATGAACTATATAGCTAATGAAATTAAATTGCTTGCTTTAATCCTGCTAGTAATGGTGGCGATATCTTAGGGAAGCTAAATTTGAAAGACGAAAAAATAAGAAATAACCAATAAAATTATAATAAATAATTCAAATAATGGTAATAATAAAAATAATACTGTTAAATAATAATAAAAAAAATTAATGAAAAAAAGACACGAAAAGACAAAAGGATACAAAAGGTGAAAATACAAAAAAATGTCATGATTTTTGGCTTTCCACCTGTCTCAGATTTATTTCTGTCCCAGTTTACCTTTGATTTTTTAATTATACTATTCTTTTTTTTATAAATAAGGGTACTTGTGAATTACATCCCGAACACAATTGAGAATTAAAGTTAGGTTAATCCTAATGAAATATTACAAAATGTGGTAACATATAAGACTTCAGAAACAAAATTGTGGAAACTACAACAAAGAATTATAAAAACCAGGCCGCACAGAACGTATTATGCCAAATGCCTAACCTAGCCCCTAACCATCTCTATATATCAAAAATTTAATTCAAATATACCTGCATCGTAGTTTTTCTTACTCAGAATAAGCTAACTATAACCGATTGCAGACAGACAAACCGTTTTTCCTCAGATCAAACAGAGCAAACTTCTTGAGTGTGTTCGGGATAATACACGAGTACCTAAATAAGTATATTTTATTTGTCGTACGTGCCTGGTACGACGCCCTCAGCCTGGTACGGGACCCAAAACACATTGAAGAGCAAGGCAAAATAAGATCCATTTAAGGCGGTGAACACTTTGAATTTCCCTAAAAATTGACTTTGTTTTGTATGTCTTGTTTATAAAAAAAAAAGTATCGATCAAAAATATTAAAAAAAATTTTTTTTGATATGTAAAAATTTTATGTGTCAGACAATCCCTCCAAGGAGAATATGCTTGACTGACATAACTGTAACGTATTTCAAGGAAGTTGATTGATTGTACTTTGTTCACTAACCTGATGAAGAACAACCGATGTACTAACAGTTGTCTCTCTATCAATCCATATGGCGGTTATAGCTGCTCTACTTATAACTATACTCTCATTTCTTATCATTCGGTTTTTATGGCACTTGGTATTCACCAAGTGACATAGCTATCGTAATTTCTGTCGGTCTGTCTGTCGGTCCCGCTTTAACTAGTTTGGGCACTTCCAGATAAGCTAGGACGATGAAACTTGTCAGGCGTATCAGGGACCAGACGAGATTAAGTTAGAAATAGTCTCTTCCAAGATTCGACAATCTGGGGGGAGCAAGCGAACAAGAAAGTTGATAATAATTTTATTTGCCGATAAAACAAATGATTGTTCTTCTGAAGTATGGATTGTGGTCTAAAGGTATGATTCTCGCTAATTCTGCGAGAGGTCAGGTTCGAATCCTGGACTGCCCGAATTTTTACATGAAGAAGATCTGAAACTAGATACGTGATCAACATAGCGATCGCTGAATGTTGGCAGGTGTATCAGGGACTCGACCAGATTAGATTAGAAATAGTCGCTTCCCCGCTTCTATGGAAGAATATTCTGCGTTAGGGCTACCGTACATGCCTGGTTGAGAGTCATACACTTGGATAAATTAATTTACGTTCTGTTAAAAGTTAAACTTAAATTCATTTGACTGGTTCGTGCGAGGGTGCTAACTTATAGAAATCACGTACACCATGTGGCACGTACCATGCGTGGCGGAACTTTTTCGCACATGTGGCGTACTGAGACCTACGCGGTGGAAAGTGGGTGACCCCCTCAAGTTCATGTTACCCTAATGTTGATGAAAATATCGCCTAAAAAGCCTTCACTTGCAGTGTTTGAGGTAATTTCTACAGGGATATATTTGATTTATGTACATGTAGCATAGTTTTAGGAATTCGATTGATCTAGCTTTGTTCACTAACCTGATGAAGAACCGCCCCCCTACTCATACCTGTCCCTCCCAAATCCCTTGTTGCGCTTACTGTTGCTCTTTTTATGTTGATATCCCTATTCTCAGTAATTTTCTCAGTTTTGGCCTTTTGCCGGTCCTTGCCAAAATATTGGCCCTCCCTCCGGATCAAATTCTGCGTATGTCATACCCTACACGTCTATCTGTATGTGCCATCCACTGAGAAAAAGTAAACTTCTAAAAGTAATACTTAGTTTTATATTACTATTTTACGCTGTCAATTAAAATATGCTTAATAAATAAACTAAAAAAACAAAAATAAGTGGATTACTCCAAATAATTGCTTGTAATTCATCTCCGCATGATTATATTCCTATTTCGTATGATTCAACTTTTTTTTATTTTTTTTTTGTTTTCCCCAAAATCTCACCCCCTGCCCCCTCTCCCTAGAGACAATCTTCTGCATACGTGATGCCGTACATGCCCGAGTGGGAGCCATCCGTGTAGACAAGTATTTTAGGTTATTTAAAAGTAGAACTGTATTTCATTTGACTAGTTAATGCTACCACAATGTCAATGAAAATATCATTTGAAAAAATTCCATTTGCTAGTGAAAATTGCATGTTTGAGGTGATGCCTTCAAGGAATCATATGCTTTGATTTGTGTAGGCTAACTGTAAAACTTTTGAGGGCATTTGACTGATTATAATTCATTCATTGACCTAATTGGTGCTCTGGGTTGGGAATCCTTTGTCCGAGGGGCATGGGTTCGATCCCTGGTGCGGCTGGTTATTTGTTTTGGGACGGGGGTAAGTGGTGTGAGTCTGTAATGACAGCCAGAGGTGACCCAGCTGTAAATGGGTACCTGGAGAAATCTAGGGAAGGTAAGCAGGAAGGGTGCGCGAACGCGAAGGATGGCTGCCCCCTCCTTTGCACTTTCTGGCTGAAGGGCAACGAAACGGAGATCAGCACCGTCAGTCTAGACCTTGAGGGTCCAGTGCCGTCATTCTATTTTACCTACTGATTAAAGATTGATTTTATACCCATAGCTGCCCATCTTTCTGTTCAAAATGGCATTCATAATTTCTCTTCCTATAGATACATTCCCGTTCCTCATGATTCGACTATTTTGTAGATTTTTCATTTTGTCCTCTCCAAAATGTCTACCCCCCCTCCCGGAACAGGATTCTGCACAAGTGCTGTCGTATAGGCCTATGCCTGGGTGAGAGTTATCCACGGAGAAAAAGTAGTTAAATTTTTTTAGAAGTTGCTACTTGAAGTGGTGGGGGTTTTGCTATAGAGTTTTTAATCAATCAGGCAGTGATATACGCAGTAGGAGAGCCTCAGTGCCCGGGTCCCTGAAGTCCTACATTTTCTAATTCCGGCGCACGTGCCTGAAAGTACAAATTAATTATTTGTGAATTGAAACAAATTAATTGTTCAGGTCGTTTTTTACATGATCCACGCGATAATCTCCCTTTATATCATGAGTTCCCAACCAATTCCTGGCGATGCCCCACCTAAGCATGTCTAAAACCCTGATGCCCCCCTGATGTTATTTTTTTTTATTCAAAATTTTACGTATATTGACTGGCGGAAGCTTAAAAGGCCATTAACTTGTTTTTCTTTTGGTGGGTGGGGGTCCTCCTCTAGGCATGTTTTATGCGACTGAAAAATATTGTTTGTATAGAACACTTTTTATACAACGCATCACGTTATTGAAATACTATGATATATCTTTACAGTTAGCCAAAGGGTGCATATCCCACCCATAACCCGCTAAAATATTGGTATGCCCTACCGGTGGGACCTACGCCCCACGTTGGGAATCACGGCTTTATACATTAAAGTCCATTTTCCTGAGTTGAAAATTTATATTGACTTTCTTTTTGGCTTTTATATTTGCTTTCTTGTTGACTGCATATCTTGTTTACCAATAAGGAATGCATGTTGCTACGATGTTGATGAAACTATCGTTAAAAATAACATTTTTTTAAACTATATGTTTAAGGCGATGCCTCAAGGGCTGACATGCTCAATTTGTGTAACTGTAACACGTTTTGATGAATTTGATTGATTAAATTTTGCTCATTGACCTGATGAAGAATAACCGTTGTACCCACAGCTGTCTATCTTTAGTTCCCTTATGGTGTTTTTTTTTTTTTTTTGTCATGACAGATTAATCGTTGTTTGTGAAAGATTGTTGTGATTTAAGTTTTTGCAAAAAAATGTCACAATTTTATAGGCTAACGTTCATTGTGGTTACATGCTTCACTTGCTTTAATTATCCTAAATCAAAAGGAGCTATCAGATTTACCCACAAGTTAGATTCTGTAAATCTGGAATTCCATCGTTCAGTCATTCATACGAGCAAATTCATGTTTAAAAAAAAATATTTGGTAAAATTCTAGTTAATTGTCTTCTTGCTATCTCAGAAAGGGTTTAGGTTAAGAAAGTGGAACTTTCAGGGATGAATCTACAGACTAAAGTATGTCCTGGGAAGGTATTTTGAAGCAACTAACTCCACTCCTTTTCCCTCTAGTGGGCCCTGACCTTTGATGACCTTTAAAAGTATGTGTGATATAAAAGTGAAACCTTGCAAAATAGATTTTCTGCTTAATTAAAGTACAACAAAATTGTTTTCAGCTTCATAACTTTGCTCAATTCCATTTTATAAGGTTTAAAGATATGCAAATACATTTCCTAAATTTGGAAAAAAAAACAGATATGGCTCAAAATTCTACTCAAATAACAGGAATTGCGTAAAGGTAAGGTAAGGAGCGACCCGGCTCAATAGTAACCAAAAGTCTAAATAATGGAATTTTGATACCAATAGCTACATCAAAAGAATTGCGTTTTAATGCTGATTTTAAATATATAAGTTTTATCCAGTTTAATCTTACTCATCAAAAGTTACGAGCCTAAGAAAATTAGCGTTATTTTAGAAAATAGGGGAAAACAAACCCTAAAAGTCATAGAATCTTAACGAAAATCACATCATCAGATTCAGCATATCAGAGAACCCTACTATAGAAGTTTCAAGCCTCTATCTACAAAAATGTGGAATTTTGTATTTTTTTTTTTTTGCCAGAAGGCAGATCACGGATGCGTATTTATTTGTTGTTGTTTTGTTGTTGTTTTTTTCCCAGGGGTGATCGTATCGACCCAGTTGTCCTAGAATGTTGCGAGAGGGCTCATTCTAACGGAAAGGAAAAGTTCTAGTGCCCTTTTTAAGTGACCACAAAAATTGGAGGGAACCTAGGCCCTCTCCCACGTTAATTATTTTCCCAAAAACGGATCAAAATTCTGAGATAGCCATTTTATTCAACGTAGTCGAAAAACCTTATAACTATGTCTTTGGGGACGACTTACTCCCCCACAGTCCCCGTGGGAGGGGCTACAAGTTACAAACTTTGACCAGTGCTTACATATAGTAATAGTTATTGGGAAAAGTACAGGCGTTTTCAGGAGGATTTTTTGGTTGGGGGAGGGGTTGAGAAGAGGAGGATATGCTGGGGGAACTTTCCATCGAGGAATTTGTCATGGGGGAAAGAAATTTCCATGAAGGGAGCGCATGATTTACTAGCATTATTAAAAAAAAAACAATGGGGAAATTTAAGCTTTAGTGTAAAGAGCGAGGTACTGACGAGGGGGCGAACCCCCTCCTATATGTAATAAATACATGAGAATACAAAAATTCTTTACTTAAACTAATATATAAGTTACGTATATCTTTTATTAATAATTAAATGAAAAAAACTAGTTTTTTCAAGTGAAAGTAAGGAGCGACATTAAAACTTAAAACGAACAGTAATTACTCCGTATATGAAATGGGTTGTCCCCTCCGCAATCCCTCGCTCTTTACGCTAAAGTTTTTAATCGTTTTAAAAAGTAGAATTGTGGCAAACAGTGAAACTTTAGCGTAAAGAGCGAGGGATTGCGGAGGGGACAACCCATTTTATACAAAACCAAAACACATCTTCTACAAAATGCTGCCGCGCTAAGAAAAATTTTGCAGTTTTTAAGACGTATGACAGTGTGGAATATAATAATATATATTCCATTACGAATCACAACATAACCGCAATCAACTCAAACTTCAAATCAATCTCTCTCATTTAAACAAACAAACAAGATTGTGCTTTTTAGTCATTAAATTAAAAAAACAAGTTTTTTCAACTGAAAGTAGGGAGTAATGTTAAAACTTAAAATGATCAGAAATTATTACGTATATGAGGGAGTTTGCCCCCCTTCAATACCTCGCTCTTTACGGCAAAGTTCGAATTTTGTTCCAATTCTTTAAAAATGACCCCAGAATCACTAAGGCCGTTTAATTAGAGTAATAGCTTTTTTGAAAGCATTTTAAAAACTTTAGTGTAATGAGTGAGGTATTGACTAGGAGGCCAACACCCTCATATACGTAATGATTAGCATAAAACTCTGATTCTTTTGACGTATCTATTGGTATCAAAATTCTTTTTTTTAGAGTTTGGGTTACTATTGAGCCGGTCCGTTCTTTTCTTGCATTTCGCTACCACGAACTGTTTGATTCATCTGGGACCAAAGAAGAAGCAGGCCCTCCTTGATTGGAGTGAGAGCTGAGAAGAGGTCATAAGAAAGGATTTACTTGAAATTAGAACTTCTTTCAGGGAAAAGAGGGGGGGTACAGAGTGGAGGTCTGAATGAAGGAGGAGCGTGCTCAGCTGTGTTTGTTTCACCTGGCTTGGCGCTGCATGAGTAGTAGTATTAGTATATTAAAGAAAGGGGGTCTTGGAAGGTGGTATAGGAAAAAGTTTTAAATAGGTTTCGGTGAGGGAGGAGCATGCGTAGCTGTTTTGGCCTCAGGTGGCTTGGTGTCACAATGAGGTACTAGCAGTAGTGTTACTATATTAAAGGAAGGGTTATAGAGTGAAACTTTGAATACACTAGGATGGAGGAGGAGCGTGCACAATTGTCTTGGGCTCAGGCGACTTGGTGTTGCAATACATGAAGGGTTGCCCCCTCCTCAATACCTTGACCTTCACACTATAGTTGTTAGCACTTTTAGAAAAGCTTCCTATTCTAATTAAATGGCCCCTGGTAGAGCTTAGTATTTTTTTTGGATGTAAGTATTAAAAATGAAGCAATTTCATGCTATCCCTCCCTCACACTCGTTCTAATGTCCCTCCCTTGCACTCGTTCTAATGTGTCACAGAGTTTTATAGTTTACTTGAGTGGGACAGCCGTGCAATTGCCTTTTCATTTTATCAAATTACAAAAGCGACTGTGGGACTGGGACAGGAAATTTGGACAATTCCAGCCCATACCAAATTTGCAAGCGGTTTTCACGGAATTGTGGTTTTGGTTGATAAATCTTTACAGTTTATTATGTGTTGCTTTTACATGTGACAGATTTATCTGTTACTGTCATGGAATAGGGGTTCCGTTAGTTTGCGGTTAATGTAATGATTGCTTGTTCAACTTTTTACTTAAAACAAAATTGGGGAGCAAGGGCTTATATTTGCCTGGAGTCTGTATTGTCTGAAGAAAATGTTCGGATACTTGCGGTTGCTTTTTCTCCATTCTATGGCAAATTATATACACATGGACAAACAGGATATGGAGCGAGGGGAGTGGGGGTGCTACCTGGGTTAGACCTCCCCCCCTATGAATTTTTTGTTTGAAGCATAAAAAAGCATAAATTAAATTAATGTTTTCTTAAATAATAAAAGTTATAATTAATTAATAAAACTATTATTTCTTAAATTATAAAAGTTATTAAATAATTAAATAATAAATTTAACATATATATTTGTATTTATATATTATATATAATTAATTATAATAAATTAAATAATAAAGGTGCTACCTGGGCTAGACCCCCCCCCCTTCCCTTATGAAATTTTTGTATGAAGCGGAAAAGATAACTTCGAAGACCACATTGCCTTTCCATGACGAAAGTAAAACAGTTCAAAATAGGAATGATACATTTTTATTGACAGTGAATAGATATAAAATTATTTAACTGGATACTGCTGATGATGAACACTGTATATGTGTTCGAAATATCCAGTTAAATAATTTTATATCTATTCACTGTCAACAAAAAGGTATCATCCCTATTTTGAACTGTTTTACTTTCGAAGCGGGAAAAAAGCATAGATTAAATTAATTTTTGTTAAATAATAAAAGAAAGGTTGAAATGGCTAGGACACGTTCTTTGGATGAAGGATGACAGATTGCCGAAAATTGTCGTTTTTGGCCAACTGTCTAGGGCAAAACGGAAAACAGGTCGTCCGTGGTTGTGGTGGGAGGATGTCGTAAAGAAAGATTTAAGGGAAATGGGAACTTCCTGGTATGGTACAAAGAGGGAGGCTTTTTGAATAGATTAGGGTGGAGGAGAAGTTTGCGTAGCTGTGTTGGCCTCTGGCGGCTAGGTGCTGTGGTGAGTTGTTAGTATTAGTAGTATTCATTTTCAAAATGTAATTTAGGCGCCTCTGCTTTATACATTTAAATGATATCGACCGAAAAAGAAGAATTTAGACATACAATTGTTTTTTAAACATTTTTTTTTATTTTGCGTAAATTTGATTGCTCCGTGGTGTAAAAAAAACAAAAATAAAACAAAAACAACAAACGAAAAAGATTGTGGAGCAAAGGCTTATATTCGCCTGGAGTCTGTATTGTCTTAAAAAAAAAAGTTCGAATATTTGCGGTTGCCTTTTCTTCCTTATATGATAAATTGTACACCCAAGGACAAGGCCGTAGCCGGGAGGGGTTACTACTGGGTTCCTTCCCCCCCTGAAATTTTGTTTTGACTCATAAAAAAGTAACAAAAATGCATATAAACAAATCTTCAATGCGTTTCGTAAAATTTTCATTTTTGTGTCCCCCTTCTCTCGAACAAAAGTCCTGGATACGCCCTTGCCGGCGGAATGCAAAATTTTTCCGTGTATACCTAAATTGTATACCGTGTATATCTAAAATTGTGGGGGGGGGCCAGCTTAAGTTTATGCTTACCTGAGTCTGTATTGTCTTTCAAAAAAGTGTAAGAATATTTACGGTTGATTTTTCTTGATTCTACGGCAATTTAGGTACTCGCAGAACGTGATATCACCCCATTTATAGGCTTCTAGAATTCGGTGGGGGGAGGAGTAAGGCTTTGGTTTGATATTCTGCAGATCTATTTTGACACATTAAAAGTGCTTAGGTTATTATCATCATACCTTTTGATTTGGTAATAAGTTGGGTTATTAATTAGGTATATACTCGAGAAAATCCTCTGCTAGGTTTAGCACAAATCCACATGGTACATTTGATTTTGAAATTGATCTCGTCTCCAAATGGAGAGGGAAGAGGGCATACAGAAAGATTTCGAGGAAATTGGAAGTCCGTGAGAGGGACGTAAAGAGTGAAGTTTCAGTTAGCGTTGGGTGGAGGTGGAGTGTGCGCAGCAATGTTTGTCTCAGGTGGCTTTGTGATGCAAATAAAAAAAACTAACTTTTTTTAGCTGAAAGTAAGGAGCGACATTAAAACTTAAAACGAACAGAAATTACTCCGTATATGAAATGGGTTGTCCCCTCCGCAATCCCTCGCTCTTTACGCTAAAGCTTTTAATTGTTTTAAAAAATAGAATAGTGGCAAAGAGTCAAACTTTAGCGTAAAGAGCGAGGGATTGCGGAGGGGACAACCCATTTCATATACGGAGTAATTTCTGTTCGTTTTAAGTTTTAATGTCGCTCCTTACTTTCAGCTAAAAAAAATAGTTTTTTTTTATTTAATCTCTGAACGTTTTTGAATTAATGCATGTTTGGTTTTGGCTCTCCGCGCATAAATTATTAAAATGAAATTTGTGCATTAATTCTTTTTTTGGCTAAATGGCTTTCTCTTAGTTTCAATCAGACGATTTTGAGAAATAAGGGGTGGAGAAGGAGGTCTAGTTGCCCTCCAATTTTTCGGTTACTTAAAAATGCAACTAGAACTTTTAATTTTTAACGAATGTTTTTATTAGTAAAAAATATACGTAACTTAAGAATTAACTTACGTAACAAACTTTCATAATCTTATATTTTTATTATGTATACGAGGGGGTTTGTACCCTCGTTAATACCTCGCTCTTTACACTAAATAGTAAGTTTTGTCCCAATTCTTTAAGAATGACCCCTGAATCAGAAAGGCCGTAGAATAAATAGTTGAAATTACTAAAAATACTTTAGCATAAAGAGCGAGGTATTTATCTCCTCCTAAATACCTCGCTCTTTATGCTAAAGTATTTTTAGAACCCCTCATATGCGTAATAATCTCTGTTCGTTTTAAGTTTCAATGCTACTCCTTCCTTTCATTTGAAAAAACGTTTTCATGTTTCTTTTTCATTGTTTTCTTATAGTAATGCTAGAAAATCCTGCGCCCTTTTCATTGAATTTTTCTTCCCCCATGACAGATTCCTCCAAGGAAAGATCCTCCAACATCCCCTCAGCCCCACCCCCAAACAAAATAAAATCCCCCTGAAAACGTCTGTACACTTCCCAATAACCATTACTATATGTAAACACTGGTCAAAGTTTGTAACTTGCAGCCCTTCCCCCAGGGATCGTGGGGGAGTAAGTCATCCCCAAATACATAGTTATTATGGTTTTCGACTATGTTGAACAAAACGCCTATCTCAAAATTTTGATTCGTTGACTTTGGGAAAAAATGAGCGTGGGAGGGGGCCTAGATGCCCTCCAATTTTTTTGGTCACTTAAAAAGGGCACTAGAACTTTTCATTTCCGTTAGAATGAGCCCTCTTGCGACATTCTAGGACCACTTGGTTGATACGATGACCCCTGGAAAAAAAAAACAAAAACAAACAAACAAATAAACACGCAACCGTGATTTGTCTTCTGGCAAAAAATACAAAATTCCACATTTTTGTAGATAGGAGCTTGAAACTTCTACAGCAGGGTTCTCCGATACGCTGAATCTGATGGTGTCATTTTCGTTAAGATTCTACGACTTTTAGGGGGTGTTTCCCCCTATTTTCTTAAAAAAGGCAAATTTTCTCAGGCTCGTAACTTTTGATGAGTAAGACTAAACTTGATGAAATTTCTATATTTAAAATCAGCGTTAAAATGCGATTCTTTTGATGTAGTATTGATATCAAAATTAAATTTTTTAGAGTTTTGGTTACTATTGAGCCGGGTCGCTCCTTACTACAGTTCGTTACCACGAACTGTTTGATAAGTTGTTCGTAGTAGTAGTAGTAGTAGTAAACCATGCAGTCAGAATATTGCGGTTTTGAGTAAATTGTGTATGTGTTAGCAGTGCAGTCTCTCTTCAGCATTAAAAGCGACTATGTCTTAGTGACTATTTAATGTCGGCATAATTTTCCCTTTTTGCGACAGGTTGAGTTATGCCGGGTTCAAATATATACATTAAGCTTGAAGTGAATACACACAGGATGAATTAATTTCAGCTGCGAAATTTCAACTATTTTCAACTACGTGACAGATTATACAGTGTCTGTGTCGACACGGTTCATTGATCTATGCTAGGAAATACATGGCCTGATGTTTGATCCTGGCTGCCTCTGGGCTAACGCAAGGACCTTTGTAGTCAAGAAGCATCGTTATAGAATAGACTAGATTAGGCATAGACCGTGTTCTCATCAAAACTCTGCCAGCGTAGGCGTTTGTCATCCTTTTTGCTGTAAGACAACTGTGGAATGTTGACTTAGCTGACAATGTGGTAAAAGCTTGACGTATATAGAAGTGTTTGATTAGAGTGTTACGATAGGCAAGCCACCCAACTACCTTGATTCAACAGTCTACAGGAGAACTGTAGTAATTGGGTCATCCAGGGTCCTGACATATATAGAAGTGTATGGTCGACATGTTTAGATTGTCAAGCTGCTCCGTGGTTCAACAGTCTGCTGGAAAGGAAATCTAGGTGCAGAAATAGCTGACAGGGTGGCAAAGGCGAACGCTGTCTTGGTAGCCTTCTGAAAACAATTTTTCAGAAACCCCAGATCAGCCTCATAGAAGCACGAATCTACTTTGTCTCGGTAGCTAGTGTCATGCTGTACTAGTCAAAGATGTGACCCACGACTTGTCAAAGACCGGCACAGATGATTGAAGGTGGATGCTACTCAGGCGAAATACCCACGTAAAACCGAGTTTGTTAGTTTGGTAAGGAGCTTGGAGATCCCCCGACTCTCTTGATTATCACTCCTGTTGAAGCAGATTAAACTAAATCAAAACACACTATGTCTTTATAGGTTGTCAAGAGGATGTATCAGCGATGTTTCGGGAATGGTTTATGGTATTAAGTTGAAACTTTCATCGTGTGTTGAAGGGGGTATTCAAAAAAACCATAAGTGCAATATGCACACTGCTACTAATGCTAATACTGTTACTCCAACTATTGCTAGGTTCGCCCGCTGGGAAGGTACTAAAAGGACTCTTCGATTTTTGCTACTCCACGGAAAACCTAATTAGGCTACTGATATTGCCTAATATATAGTGTTACTTAAATCAATGTATGAATGGTCAATTAGCAGGAAGTAATATTAGCTTCTCTTTTCGATTCGGAAATACATAGGTTGAAACGGTATTACAGGCGAAGTAGTAGTTCTTCTCTTTCATATGGTTCTCTAAGGGCAATTAATGCAAATATAAAGGCGTAGTTGAATCAGTTTCCGAGCTGGGCTATCATGGATTTGACTTTATTCAACGCTGTTTTCGAACTGAATGTGGTAATTGTTCTGTATCCATACTTTGTGAAATTGGATGAACTACGGTACAATCAAGATTGAATGGGCTTGAAATTACCTGAGGTATTATTCGTACCTGACAGTTTTTCAGCCAATCAGAAGATTTAGATCTTTCGAGATGATGCTTTTGATTCTATCTGTTGAAATGTCACGATCCAAAGTGCCGGTTGGAGGACAAACATAAACAAAAAAAAATCCGCAAAAGTTTTACTTTTTGTTTTGATAATTTTCGAGCCGGAATCTGCAAGATTTCCTGGGGGATTGTCAACAAGATTGGAATTTTCCAGGAGTAGGGGGTATTTACGTGAGAGGAACTTAACTTTTAGGAATGGTTTGTGGGGGGAGAGAATTTTACACGGAGGGGAGATGGATTTCCCGGCATTATTTGGAAAACGATCAGATATTGAATTAAAAAACGAACAGAACTTCTTCTGTAAATTAGCGGGGTTGCTCCCTCCTCAATATCTCGTTCTTTACGCTAAAGTTTAGCTTTTTGTCCCATTCCTTTAAGAACGACTGCTGAAACACAACGGCGCTTGAAGTGGAATAACAATATTTGTAAATAACAAATGAATCTTAGCCTAACGAACAAGGGGTTGGGGTAGGGGCAGCCTTCCTCATATATAGAACAATTTCCGTTTTCTCTATGGGTTTATGCTGTTCCTTACTTTCAGTTAAAAAAAAACTTGTTTGTTTATCCAATTCTTATTAGATGCGTGGTGACTGTACCTGATTGCGTACTTCAATGTTTTTTTTTTTTTATGTAGTATCTATTCAGGTAATACATTTTATTGGTTTTCAGCACTTCTAAGGCCTCTGTTCCTATTTTTTTTTTATTTAGTTCTCTTTTTTATTTTTATTTAATTCTATTTATTTTTTATTTTTATCTAATTTTATTTAATTTTCTTTTATAGGTCAAAAGGCTGGTGGGACACAATTGAAGCTTGTTGTTGAGTTTCCTAGTCAACGATATGCACTTTTCAAACCCATGAGGTAAGCTAATTCTTTTTCTTACTCTTCCCCCTCACTAGAAAAAACTACAAAGGGGGAAATTAAAGTTACTACATATGCAGTGCAAAAGGATACGATAAAGATCATCCGTAGCCATTGGTGACGCATAGGGTGTCAAAATGACGTTTCAGTGTCTTCAATGACGTTTGGTGGCGCATAGGGTGTCAAAATGACGTTTCAGTGTCGTTTCAGTGTCAGTGTCTTCATATTTTTACAAGAACTGGTAGCAGGGCTGTCCTTGTAAAATTAGGATTCGAACCCTGGACCCCGTTTCGCCAATCAGAGCATCAATACATTGTTTTAACACAGGGTAAAACATTGGTCGTTACTAAGATTCAAACCTGTGTTACCATGACCACAATTTTGGGTCCTGACCACTTGACCATTCCGGCTTGATCACAACGTAGGGTCCGACCAAAACTGAAGGTTTAAATTTATAGGTTTGGTTTCTATCTTGATAAAAATTTCTGTATGTTTCATTTAACTTACCTATTCTGGGATTCTACCCCCCCCCCCTAAATGTTTTTTTCTGGCAAACAAAACAATATTTTAAAGTTTACTCCCCCTAACTCTTGGGAAATGTTCTCATTATTGAAAACCTTCACCTTGCTCCTGACAAATGGTTAATATCTAATCTCAAATATACGGATGATGCTTTATCTGGATTATTGGATAAATATTTTAAATGACATATAAACTAATACATTTATGTTGTACTTGTAGGTATTAAATAAAAAAAACAAGTTTATTTTAACTGAAAGTAAGGAGCGACATTAAAACTTAAAACGAACAAAAATTAGTTATTCCGTATAGTAAAGGGGTTGTCCCCTCCTCAACACCTCGCTCTTTACGCAAAAGTTTTTTAAGGTTTTAAAAAGTAGAGTTGTGACAAGACTCACAGACTCAACAAGACTCAAGCTTTAGCTTAAAGAGCGAGGTGCTGAGGAGGGGACAACCCTTTTAGTGTACGGAATAATTTCTGTTCGTTTTAAGTTTTAATGTCGCTCCTTACTTTCAGTTAAAAAAATCTTATTTTTTATTTAATTTCCGAACGTTTTTGAATTAATGTTTGTTTTGATTTTGGCTTTCCGCACATAAATAATTAAAACTAAATTTGCATATTAATTTTTTTGGCTAAATGGCTTTCTCATAGTTTTAGTTGGAAGATTCTTAGAAAAAAGGAGCGCGGGAGGAGGCCTAGTTACCCTCTATTTTTTTTATTGCTTAAAAGGGGAACTAGAACTTTTAATTTTTTGCGAACGTTTTCATTAGTAAAAAAAAAATATACTCAACTTACGAATTGACTTACGTAGCGAACTTCTATATTCGTATGTTTTTGTTACGTATATGAGTGGGTTAACCCCCTTGTCAATACCTCACTTTTTACACCAAAGCTTAAATTTTTAAGGATGACCCCCTGAATCACAAAGGCCGTTGAATAAATAATTGAAATTACTAAAAATACTTTAGCGTAAAGAGCGAGGTATTACGAGGAGGTGAACCCATCATATGCGTAATAATTTCTGTTTGTTTTAAGTTTTAATGCTGTTCCTTACTTTCAGTTGAAAAACTTTTCGTATTTTTGTTTCATTACTTTTTTTAATAATGCTAGGAAGTCCTGTGCCCCCTTCATTTGAATTCTCTTCTCCCATGACAAATTCCTCCTTGGAAAGATCCTAACACTTAACTCCCTCCTTCAACTTCTCCCCCCAAACCAAAAAAACGTCTGTACTTGTGAAAACGTCTGTACACTTCCCAATAACTATTGCTATATGTAAACACTGGTAAAAGTTTGTAACTTGCAGACCCTCTCACGGGGATTGTTTGGGAGTAAGTCGTCTCCAAAGACATAGTCAATAGGTTTTTCTACTATGGTGAATAAAATGGCTATCTCAGAATTTTGATCCGGTGACTTTGGGAAAAATGATTGTCGGAGGGGGCCTAGGTGCCCTCCAATTTTTTTATCACTTAAAAAGAATGCTAGAACTTTTAATTTCCGTTATTATGAGCCCTCTTGCGACATTCTAGGGCCACTGAGTCGATACGATCACCCCCGGAAAAAAAACAAAAAAACAAATACACACGCATCCGTGATGTGTCTTCTGGCAAAAAAAAAAAATGTGAAATTCCACATTTTTTTTAGATAGGAGCTTGAAACTTCTACATTAGAGTTTATATATTCAAAATCAGTATCAAAATGCGATTCTTTTGATGGAACTATTGGGATCAAATTCCATTTTTTAGAGTTTCGGTTACTATTGAGCTGGGTCGCTCCGTACTACAGTTCGTTACCACGAACTGTTTGATTAGTTAATGATGCATTGGTTATGTATTGGAATTTTGTATTCCGTTTATTCGTCAATGTGGAAATTAATAAGCATAAAGATTTGAAAAGTCGTAAAATACCGTGAAAGAATGTAATAATCTTTGCCAGAGAGAAAAAGTTACGAGGTACATTAGTCACAACCATCGATAAGTGTAACTGCGCCTTAACAAATACAAGGTACGTTTTCTTATCTCAAAAATTACTATACTTAACGTTCTAACGTTCTTAGCGTTAAAATGACTATCTTAAACGTTTTAGAACATTTCAACTAAAAATATGAAATGATATGAAGCAATTTCTAGATCTTAGTCAAACTATTAAATCCTTCAACGCTATAAGAATTAAGAGTGGTATTTTTCAAGGTGGTATTTCAAAGGAATTGATGTTGGATCAAAGAGTATGGGTAACTTATTAGAGTGGAATCTTTTTCTTTTTTTTTTTTGGTCGAGAACAGAGATCAGAACATTTTTATCCTAATTTTACCAATCTTACTAATTAAATTGATTATTTTTATTATTACATGGAAAAAGACAACTGCTTCTCTGGTAAAAAACTGCAATTTTGTCCTCACTTGACATTATGCAAGCACAGATCTGTCAGGATATTAGTTATGTCAGGATATTAGATGTGTCAGGATGTAATGTGGTCTGGCCCACATTATAATGTATAATGTGTAATAAAAGTATTGTTTTTTTTATTTGTTCATTTTTGTGAATCGTGACCGCTTAGGGATCGTTTAGGAGTATCATTGGAGGACCTGGCCTCTTCACTTCGTATATGTAGACATGTTGAACCTCTTTTGACTCGTGAATGTTCATGGTTCAATTAGGGAATTAAAATTGGAGGGCCCATAGCAGGGCCCTGGGCCCTGGGCCCCTTAAATTTGTAAATGTAGACAAGTTGAACCTCTTTTGAGTCCTGACTATTCATGGGTCGTTTGGGGAATATAATTGGATGACACATAGCAGGGCCCTGGGCCTCTAGACATCTCATATGTAGACAAGTTGAACTTCCTTTGACCTGTGGTTGTTCGCGGATCATTTAGGGAGTAGAATCGGAGGACTTAAAGCAATTCCTTGGGCCTCTCAACTTCATATACACATAGACAAGTTGAACCTGTTTCAACTAGCGATAAGGATTATTTTGGGGGTAAAATTTGAGGGTCCAAAGCAAAGTCCTTGGCCCCAAGCTTCGTATTGATATAGAAATGTTGCAAGGTAAATAATCTCCACCGAACCTTGAACGTGTAATCCCTGGTTTTCAGGGATTAAACAATTGTCTTAAACCGAAAGGGAGTAAATAATCTATGCATTTTCTAATTGGTTGTTAGTTTCCTATAAACCTAGTATTTAAAGCTCAGATGGTCTATTAGGCTTCACCAGATATCTCACTCATAGCAAAATTAATGGGCCGAGGTATTACTCAATTACATTGGCTATCTAACAAAACTCGCCCGTCCATGGAATGTTATCGGACTGGATAACGCTCCTCCCGCACTTTCGATAACTTCCGCTTTCAACCACAGAGATGAACTTTGTTTAGTTGTTGATTGCTTACGGATCACAGATATAGGTGAAGCAGGGCCTTGAGCCGCTTAACTCCATATAATATATATATATATATATATATATATATATATATATATATATATATATATATATATATATATATATATATATATATATATATATATATATATATATATATATATATATATATATATATATATATATATATATATATATATATATATATATATATATATAACGAAAAGAGAAATCACCAATGCAACAGCACAAACACATCGAAAAAAAAAGGAGACAGAAGGAGAAAAGGAAGACTGTTTTCCTAAATTAGTGATTAATATAGATCAGCACTTGAACAAGGCCTTAACCCTACTCATCCATACAATCACATAGGTCAAACAAAATAGCCATACAAATCAACCATAAAGATTAATCCATGGACAGGCAGTCATGTCGTCAATAAGTATAAGTCGTCATTAACCAAACAATAAAAACAGTAAAGACAAATAATTAACTACAACTAGAAATATATATTATATCTGATTTAGCATTTATGTAACTATTATAGTGGCTTTTATGAATAGTAATTTATAATTTAAACAAGTTAAATTTTAAAAATTAAAGTTGAAAAATATTAAATAAATAAAATCCCGTTAACATTTATTAGATGCTGCTATACAACTAATAATTTATATTAATATATAATATATTACATAACATACAAGTTATATATTATATAATTATATAACTGACTAGTTTACCCGTCATGCATTGCTGTTGTCTCAAAAGAAAGGGGATTCAATTCAAATCACCTTCCGCAGAAAATCCCCAAGGGAAAATCTCCTGTAGAAGACACCACACCACTGTTTATTAATAATGACCGTATTTTGAATATATTAGTATCTGTAAAATTCCCCTGCGGAAAACTCCTGCATCGAAAATCCCCCTCCCGCGAAAACCCCCCGTAGAAAATCTTTGGAAATCCCTCGCCTCAGAAAATTTCCTCCAGGAAAATATTTTTCATGTGTAGAATAATTATTGTCTTTTCAAGTTTAAAAGTATTTGAAAAATTTAGGATATGATTATTAGCTTATCCATCAGGCGTTGTTTAATAATTATTAAAGAACAATTACTTAATTATTAAATATTAAATTTTAAATTAAAGATAACTATTAAAGATAATTTAAGATAATTATTAAAGATAATTTAAGATAAATTAATAATTTAAAGTTAAATTAAGATTATTATTAAAGATAATTTAAAATATTAAATATAATTATTAAAGTTTGTTAGCCAGCCATACTGCAGCTATTAAGCACATTGTCAATTAAAAGGAGAAAATAAATTAACTGCAAGTTTTGAAATTTTCTAAAATTTTACAGTTAAAGTTTACTAAAATTTACTGATTTTATGGCCGGTGTAAGACTATTGACAGCCATATAAGTGAGTCTTGCATTTTCTGTCGTGTACTTAAAGACTTTTCTCCTCCTAATTTTGGTTTGGTGCGTTGATTTTTTGTTTTTATGGCTCGCTCTTTATGATCTTCATTTTGTGCGTTTCGAAAAACTAGTGCTTTACTGAAAACTAATCTTACTTCTGGTTTTGAGAGAACAAAAAATGTATACTATGATTTACTGATTTTATTACCGGTGAAAGACTATTGACAGCCATATAAGTGAGTCTTGTATTTTCTGTCGGGCACTTAAAGACTTTTCTCCTCCTAATTGTGGTTTGATGCGTTGATTTTTCGTTTTTTATGGCTCGCTCTTTATGATCTTCATTTTATGCTTTAATGTAATTTCCTTTGATAAGGTAGATAGTTTAGCTTCCTACTGACTCCAAAGATCGTTGCGAAACTTGAATCATATTTCGATTTTTCCTTTCGTAGAATTTCTTTAAGAAATTGTAAGTGTCTCTTCGTCCTCTTCAGTGGACAAAGCAACCAAGGCTGGATACAAAATTTTACTCCTTTTTTTATTGTCTTTCTATTGCTGCCAAACTATCTCTTGGCACCTTTGAAAGACTTAGTCTCTTCATTTTTATCTTTCATCTCCGTATCATTTTTTAAGCCTAAGAACGTGAACGTGACAGCTTGAAGCAAAAAAATTGTTTAAAACCTAAATATTTCTAAAAGCTAAACTACTATAAATGTTTAGCTGAAAAGTGATGAGAAACTTATAAAAATAAAAAATGTGCCAAACTTGGGGGGGAAGAAGAGTTAAAATGAAACGAGTGATACAAGAAAAATAATTTATAAAGAATAAATAGAAAAAAATAATGAACCCTTTCGGAGAATTTGGGGAAAATCCAAAATATTCGGGTTAATTCGAAAAAGTTCGTGGATTCTGGATGGAAGAGCTTAATAAAAAACTTGTCAAGTGATAGATATCAAAAGAATTAATAGGGAGAAATTGACCAAACTTTCTTTAGAGAATTGGAAAAAATTCCAAGAAGTTTGGGGAACTTCCAAAAAGCTTAGGGATGATGGAAGGAAAAGAACAATACAACAATAACTAAATGATAGATTTAAAAAGAATAAATAAAAAAAAATGAGCACTTTCTTTTTAGGACATGAAGAAGGAAAACAATCGAAAATTGGCTTTTAAACGCCATTTTTGGTCGTTTTCTTCATGTTATGGCAGATCAATGTGGCTTAAGAATTTATATTCTTTTTAGGAATTGGGGAAAATTTAATTTTTTTCAGAAAAAAAAATGCGGACACTGGAAGGAAGAGAACAACATAAACTAACTAAATGATAAATATGAAAAGAATAAGCAAAGGAAAAGAAGAAGCAAAAATCCGACTGAACATCCTTTGGAGAAATTGAGAAAAACTTACATTCTTACTTTGTAAAAGAGAATCTACTAAGATAAGCTATTGTTACACTATCTTTTCTCATTTCTATTGTAGTGGATTTTTCTAATGGCTATAAAGGGGGTCTCACAAACAGTGCTGTTGGATTTTCAGGGTTTGCCCGTATTTCCCTGAAAAAATTAGTTTTTCCAAAACTTTGTGATTATTTCAACTAAATTGTGCGACTGCTCTTTCAACAAAATTTTACATTTTGCGACTTCTCAGAAATTCGTTGCTTAGTTTTAAGTCTCTTATTTGAAGTTCAGAATAAGTATATGGATGCAAGATAAATAAACAAAGCGCTTCAACAGTTAAAGAAGGCTAAGAAACTTCTTGGAAAGAAAAGAAAAATAAAATTTATTCCTTTTTGCTTTCAACTGCCTTTATTTCATTCACTACGAGACACATGAACATTTCTAAAAAAAATATTGTGGTTTAAAGAATATTGAAAGTTGAAAAACGACAGACGATTTGCTTTCCTAGTTTCTGACCTAACACAAATGAAACAGAATAATCATTTCTACCAGAGATAAAAGAAAATAAAACCAAACAAGCTTCTTGTTTCTTTTTTCTCTTCCATCCTCTTCCTCTCTCTTCTTTTCCCTTCCCTCTCTTTCTCTTCCTTTTTCCTCTTTTCTTCTTCCCTCTAAATGGCATTTACTATTCAATTCCGAGTAAAAACTTCGGTCCAGACGGTCAAAAGGCGTTTTGCTAACTGTTAATTTTACAGAAGATCGGAAAATCTGAAAAACGAAAAAGCTTCGTTAGTGTTATTAAAAATAAGGAGTTTACAAAAAAACGGATTTTATAGGTCTTTCGATATGACAAAGATATTGAAAGCTGATATTGATATCGCACTTTGGAAAAAAATAATTCTTAAGGATCAAATGCGATGGGAAGAAATGCGTTAGACTTACTGAAAAGATAGTAGATGGTAGAAGGTAGGGCAAGTAAAGAAAAAAGATTATAAATATTCAGTGGTTACGAGCATAGCAATGAAGTAAAGAAATTAGTTTTTGTAATTTGTATAATATTTTGCTTATGCCGTTGAAATTATTTGTAATTGAATTTTATTTTGTATTTCCATGAGTGTACGGCTCCAAGAGCAATAAAATATATTATTTTATTAAAAACACTAGACAGTTCATGATAAAAAAATCTACAAAGTCTGAAGGAAAAATGGGATTAAATATAAGTTACGTTTGGTGAGGAGTCAAGAAGAAGATATGCAAGAAAGTCTATTATTTCCTGTCTTAATATCCTTCTGATAAAGTCGATTCAAATAAAGTTGCCTTTGTGGTACAAAAATGGTTTTTAAATAAAAATTCGTTTTCATTATAAACTAAAATGATTTGTTGAGTTTTCAATTTAAGAGTTTTAAGTCTGGAAACAGAACGAATGATTTCCTGCATTTTCTGTTTCTTGTCAAAAAAACTTTTAGAACAACTCAGTTTGGGTAATTCAAATAATATTGTGACATATTTTAAAATTACGAACCCGAGCGTTGTGCTGTGAGTTTTCAAGTTAAGAGTTCTAAGTTTGGAGAGGGATTGAAGGATTTCGTGCATTTTCTGTTCCTTGTCCATTTTAGAAATCTCGATGAATCACCTATTTGTATCTACTGGCTTTACAAACCGGAGTTTTTTTTTTTTTTTTTTTTTTTTTTTTTTTGTAAGAGTTTTCATGCTGACAGTCTGAGGGCTCGAAAGACAATGAATGATTTTCTGCAATTTTTGATTCTTGTCAAAAATGTTTTACAACAACTCAGTTTGGGTAATTCAAGAAACCTGGTAATTTAATAAAAATTTTTTGATGAATCACCTATTTATGTCTATTGACGTTACAAACCTGAGTGTTTTGCTGAAAGTT
The DNA here is from genome assembly GCF_032884065.1 of Artemia franciscana. Lineage (NCBI taxonomy): Eukaryota > Metazoa > Arthropoda > Branchiopoda > Anostraca > Artemiidae > Artemia > Artemia franciscana. The sequence continues at coordinate 34,753,696 of NC_088882.1, read as the reverse complement.
TTCAGGCTGTGAGTTTCAGGGCTGGAAAGACAATGAATAATTTTCTGAAATTCAGTTTTTTCTCATTTTGACGCATTTTCATATTTTTCTCATATTTACCCTTTTTCCATATTTTGGTGAGACATTCCTTTTTTTCTCATTTTCTTACATTTTATCATATTTATATTTCTTTCATATTATGGCGTGAAATTCCGTTTTTTCTCGTTTTTTACATTTTACTTAATTTTTTCATTTTTACCTCCTTTTTCATGTTTTGATGAGGAATTCATTTTTTTTTCTCATGTCTCATTTTTTACCTCTTTTTTTCATATTTTGGTGAGAGATTCCGTTTATTTTTAAATTTCTCAAATCTTTTATTTTTTTTTTACATCTTACCTCTTTTTTCATATTTTTGTGTGAAATTCCTTTTTTCTCATGTTCTCACATTTTTTATATTTTTATCATATCCTATCTCTTTTCTTATATTTCGGTGAGCAATTCCGTTTTACTCATTTTGCACGTTTTTATCTCATTTCACCTCTTCTCAAATTCTACTTATTCTCTTATATTTCCTTTAATTTTACCTCTTTTTTCATATTTACCTCAAACGAAAAATATTTGTCTTGGTGTTTGAATCTAAATAACTTTTGGCAATGAACTATAGAAATTTACAAGAAACCAAGAAATTCAACACATGACTTATTTGACTACAGAAATTGACATGTGAAAAAAATGCGAGTTAAATTGTAGTTCATTTTGTTCATTTTGTAGGATCAATCGAGCGTCAATTTAAGGAGAAGTCCTGGGTGAAATTGTGTTCAGTGTTTGCAAAGAGGGAAAGAATGACATTAAAACTACATTTTGCTTTGTACTACTTTTCCCTCTAGTTGATTGTGAATTTTCTTTTGTTATCTGTTAACAGTTGGATGCCAAAATTTTCTTTTAATTTCTCTTTCAAATCGGAATGTTTTCTTGGAAATTTCTAAGTGCTCCATTGGCATCTTGAGCAAACAAAGCAAACGAGGTTGAATGGAAAAGAAGTGATATATTGCAAATTTGGTTTTCTTGTCGAAAAAAAAAAATCAATCGTAACACCTGAAAACTTATTTCGTCTTCTTATGCTTTTCTTTCCAGAGACAAAAATGCTGACATTTTCCGGGGCTTGATACCAAAATTTGTATAAAAATAGACGTGAAAATTGGACACAAAATCGTGGTTTTATCTAATATCGTGCACGTATCAAAAATACGAAATTGAATTAGGTTATAAATTAGGTTATTTATTAGGGAAATTAGGTTATAAGTCTCTGAAGTGGGTTAAAAACTTATCCTGTCACCATCAAACCTTGCATAAAACTAAAAAAGTTGACTTGCAATGCTGACTAAATCCAAGGAGAAAAAAATCCAAGTTCGAATCCCAGTGTACCCAATTGTTCAGTTTGGGACGGGGGTCAGTGGCGTGACTCTGTAAGCTTAGCCAAAGTCGACCCAGCTCTAAATGGGTACCTGGAGAAATCTGGGGAAGGTAAACAGGAAGGGTGTGCGAAAGCACAGGATTGTTGGTCCCCAACCCCCCATTGCACTTCCTGGCTGAAGGGCCAAGAAACGGAGATCAGCACCACCACCGATAGGGACTGTAAAGGGGGGCTGATAGGGACTGTAATGCCGTATCCTTTAATTTATCATACACAAATCGTTTATACCAAATGACACGTGCCATGCATAGCTGGAGTATGTCTAACGTGGCGCAAAGAGCAATGGCGTGATGGAAGTGTGCCACATGGTGGAAGAAGTAGCACTTTGGAATTTACTCTGGGTGGCGGTCTGTGATCTGTAGAAATTGCTTAAGCTATTTAGTTGTCATAAGACAAAACAAGTGAAAGAAAATTGAAAAAAGCGGAAAAAACTTCAAGTACTACTGGTAACTCATCGCTTCACCTTGCCAGCTAAGGCCAACGTAACTGCACACGCTCTCATTGATTCCATTCGATGGGATTATGCACTCCTAGTAGTCAACTTCTAGTAGCAGTTTTACCCTTAAAACTAATAGTAGTGTTACTGTGAGTGGTAGTACTACTGGTAACTCAACGCAGTACCTAGCCAGCAAAGACCAACGTACCTGCGCACATTCCCAGTAGTAGTAATAGTACCAGTAGTAGTAGTACTATTACTACTGCTAGTACTACCGACAACTCATCGTAGAACTTTGCCAGCTAAGACCAACGCAGCTCCCATCGATTCCAGTCTGTTCGGAGCTTCACTACTCTCTTCCATGAAGTCAGAGGTGTAGGTAGGTTTTTTAGCTCCCGGACGGTGTTGCCAGTTTTGCGCCCCTTTCATAGAATGATATCTTTCTTAATTTATGTCTAAACGGTGTCCCAAAGGATGTTGCGCTGGAAACGAGGGTATGCCTTTGCCCCTTCCTATTTCCGTCACTGCCAGAGGCATATGTTGGTTTTGTACGCCAGGGGGTAAAATTAGTTTATCCCCCTCCTTTGCCTTAGCGACCAGTCTTTCATGAAATATATCCAAATGGTACCCAACAGATGCTGCCTCCGAAGAAAGTATATCACTTTACTGACCCTAGATACCGCCAGGCGTAGCTATACGTTTATCCATCAAAATTTTAAAATATGGTCGGTTCATTGAGCTAGAAAAACGAACGCATGATAGTGTTGGCAAGAATTAGCGAGGGGTTTCGAATCGTGGTTGCAAATAAATACCAATAAATATCGTTGTTGATAGCAAGATATTCTGGCAAAGAGCTGGTGCAAGGGTCAAGCGAATACCTGTGTCATTGCCAAACATATCTCTGAACGAAAAAGGTTTCTACAAGAAGAAATTAGGAATTCAATTAACCATTAAATTGGTAACCAAACAGTTCATGGTAACGAATTGTAGGTGAAGAGTGGCTCGTGCTACCAGTAACCGAAAAATAGGCATCAATATTAGCAAAAATGGATAAAAGGTCATAATTGCAGTTGCAGTTGCAATTAAGTTTCAGTTGCCATTGCTGAACGGAAAAATAGACACCAGTGATGGCAAGAATGGGTAAGCGGTTACCTTTGAAGTTTAAGTTGCAATTGAGTTGCAATTGCAATTGCAGTTGCCGAAAGTAACCAAAAATAGACCCCAGTGATGGCAAGAATGGATAAGCGGTCATCTTTGAAGTTGCAATTGAGTTGCAGTTGCAACGGCAGTTGCCGAAAGTAACCGAAAAATAGACATCAGTGTCGGCAATAACGCCAATACTCTATTCTTCTATTCATTTAAACCTTTTATTGTTTTATTATTTAACTATTTCTGTTATCAAAGTAATAATATAAGAATAATTTTATACTATACAGATTATTGGATTCTTATCAGTTTTTTTTGTTAATTTTATTTGATTTTAATTTTTAATTTATTTGGTTAATTTAATTTTTAATTAAATTAAATTTAATTTAATTTAACCATTTAAATTTAATCAATTTTTATTTCAATTAATTTGTTGGTTAATTTCATCGCCAAGAATATATGTAAACAAACAAGATATCTGTGAGAGAAAATCGAGCTAACCGTAATATTAAATAAAAAAACAAGTTTTTTTTTTAACTGCAAGTAAGGAGCGACATTAAAACTTAAAACGAACAGAAATCATTCCGTATATGAAAGGGGCTGTCCCCTCCACAACGCCCCGCTCTTTATGCAAAAGTTTGACTCTTTTTCACAAATCTACTTTTTAAAACAATAAAATGCATGTTTTTAAATTAATGCACGTTTGGATTTTGGCTCACCGCACATGAATAATTAAAACAAAGTTTGTATATTAATTTTTTTCGGCTAAAAAAAATTAGCTTTCTCAGAGTTTTGATCGGACGATCTGATAAGAAAAGGGGTTGGGGAAGGAGGCCTATTTGCCCTCCTGTTTTTGGTTACTTAGAAAGGCAATTAGAACTTTTTTATGAACGTTTTTATTAGTAATAAATATACGTAACTTACGAATGAATTTACATAACGAACTTCTATATTTGTTTAGTTTTTATTTCGAATATGAGGGGGTTCGCCCCCTTGTCAATACCTCGCTCTTTACACTACAGCTTGAATTTTGTCCCAATTCTTTAAGAATGACCCCTGAATCACATGGGCTGTAGAATAAATAGTTAAAATTACTAAAATACTTAGCCTAAGCGTAAAGAGCAAGGTATTGTGGAGGAGACGAACCCCCTTATATACGTAATAATATACGTTCGTTTTAGGTTTTAACGCTGCTTCTTACCTTTTTATTTATTTTCTCATTGTTTTTTTTTTAATAATGCTAGCACATCGCGCGCTCCCTTCAAGGAATCTTCCTTCATGATACATTACTCCATGGAATAATCCTCCTACGTACCCTTCCTCACTCAACGCGAAAAAGTCCCCCTGAAAATGTCTGTACACTTCCCAATAACCAATACTATATGTAAACAATGGTAACAGTTTGTAACTTGCAACCCATCCCCGGCAACTGTGGGGGATTTCGTCAAAATTCCATTTCTTAAAGTTTCGGTTACTATTGAGCTTGGTCGCTCCTTACTACAGTTCGTTACAACGAACTGTTTGATTGGTAATAAACGGAAAACTTAATTCTGTTATTCTATCTACTGTTAATAAGTGAGATTAGTAAAATCAAGCCACTCATTTGCTTTAGATAGAGGACCTAATTTTCTTTTCAGTTAAAAAATAAGTAGAGGAATATCCTCTTTCCTAAGAACAGGAAAAGGGGAGGAGTGAGTGGACGGGTGGTAGTGAGGGAGTAGGATTGTTCGGAGGTATACATTTATTTTGGAGGAGATACTGCGGAGGAGAATATTTTTTGTTTTTGTTTTTTTTTTTTGGTATGTTTTTTTGGCTAGTTAGTTATTATGCTATTTTTTGTTGTGTTTAAAAAATGCTTAAATTTTACTACTGCACACAAACAAAAACGTATGTTTTTCTATCAGTGCAGTAGATGCAAAAAGTAAAGAGTTATAATTGTGTCTATTAATAAAGTAAATATAAAAAAATACCCTGTTTCTTGGGTTAGTCACATTTTTGACGAAGTTACCAACTACCGACATTCAAAGTGAATGAAAACAAACACCCAAAAAGAGAGATCTCCGCTCTTCTGCTTCCCCTCTGAGGCAAAAAAGAGTGCATTTCAAATTGGCAACCCTCTTCATTAGGTTAGTCACACTTCAGACGAAGTTACCATCTACTGACATTCAAAGCGAATGAAAACAAATTCCCAAAAAGAGAGAAGTCCGCTATTCTGCTTCCTCTCTGAGGCAAAAAAGAGTGCATTTCACACGTAAAGTCTGCAAGTTGGCAACCCTGTTCATTGGGCTAGTCACGTTTCTGACGAAGTTACCAACTACTGACATTCAAAGTGAATAAAAATTAACCCCCCAAAATGAGTGATTTTCACTCTTCTGCTTCTCCTCTGAGGCAAAAAAGAGTGCATTTCAAACAAGAAGTGTGCAAGTTGGCAACCCTGTTCAATGGGTTAGTCACACTTCGGACGAAGTTACCAACTACTGATATTCAAAGTGAATGAAAGCTAACACGCAAAAGGAGTAATTTTCGCTCTTCTGCTTCCCCTCTGAGGCAAGAAAGAGTGTATTTCGCACGTAAAATGTGTGCAATTTGGTAACCCTGTTCATTGGGTTAGTCTCACTTCTCACGAAGTTGCCAACTACTGACATTCAAAGTGGATGAAAACTAACACGCAAAAAGAGTAATTTTCGCTCTTCTGCTTCCCCTCTGAGGCAAAAAAGAGTGCATTTTAAACTAGAAGTGTGCAAGTTGGGAACCCTGTCCAATGGGTTAGTCACACTTCTGACGAAGTTACCAACTACTGATATTCAAAGCGAATGAAAACTAACACGCAAAAAGAGTAATTTTCGCTGTTCTGCTTCCCCTCTGAGGCAAGAAAGAGTGTATTTTGCACGTAAAATGTGCAATTTGGTAACTCCGTTCATTGGGTTAGTCACACTTCTCACAAAGTTGCCAACTACTGACATTCAAAGTGGATGAAAACTAACACCCAAAGAGGGATTTTCGCTCTTCTGCTTTCCCTCTGAGGCAAAATAGTGCATTCACACGTAAAGTGTGCGAGTTGGCAACTTTGTTCCCCACTTTTCGCTGGTTCTATCACACTTTGCATACTTTCATACTTCCTCCACGTTACATCCTCTTTGTACCCCTTTGCACCCACAACTTATGGTGGATGGTGCCTAGTGTACACTAGTCTTGAAAGTTGGAACCCCTCGGAGAGACCTTCATAAATAATAAATGTTTAATACGTATATCAAGTTCCTTTGAATGTTTTCTTTTTAGAGTTTATAGCTTAATTAATGATTCCCTTTAATACCCTTTTGTATTGGATCCCTAAGCTTTTGCGCAAATTTCGTCGTTTTTATTATCAATTAGACAGTTTAGCACGACTGCACAACATGATTAATCTGATTATATTCAGTTTTACTACTCGAGCTCTAACTTTTTAATTTTTTGAAGAAGCCTCGAAGAAAAATGTCCATAAAAATATTTTTCATTGATAATAGGTTGTAACTGATGTTTTGCAATTCTTCGTCAGGATTTGCGATAGGTAATTCATTTTCCTTGATTTATGTACCAAGGAGAGTGAAAATGAAATTTGATTATTTCGACTGATTAAGTTGAAACTTACAGAACCGTATATATATTAAAAAATTAGGAAAAATAGGGAAATCAATTTTTAAAAAAGACCTCTAGATGCAGTTATGCAATCTTTGATGCGGTTGCCAAATTAAAGCAAAAGAAACGTAAGTGAAAATCAGCGAAAATAAGCCAAAAATGTGTCCTACCAAACAGCTTAAGAAAGTGTAGCTTTCCTTTGAAGCTGCACGAGTTTTTAGATATCATCAGACCGTAAAAAGTTTGAATTTTTACGGACCAACAGTGCTTTAACTAAATATTTCTTCTTTTCTGACTTTACTGTTTAAAGGGGCAATACTAACGAAAATGTGGTGCTGCCTTAAAAATTTCATGCTTTTGAATCCCCCCCCCAAATATTTAAGAAAATTATAGTTTTCAGGAAGGAATAGACCTAAGATATATCCTGGAGGAGGGGATGTTTTCTATTTGATATTCTATATGAATTTTTAGGGACCAAAAGTGCTGTAGTTAATTATTGCTGCTTTTCTGACTTCACTGTTTAAAGTGACAATACTGACGAAAAAGTGGTGCTGCCCTAATAATTTCATGCCGTTGAAACAGCCCTCAAAAATTTCAGAAAATTGTAGTTTCCAGAAATGAATAGACCTAAGATATACCCTGGGGGGATATTTTCTATTTGATATTCTGTTTGAATTTTTAAGGACCAAAAGTGCTGTAATTAATTATTTATGCTTTTCTGACTTCACTGTTTAACGTGTTAATACTGACTAAAATGTGGTGCAGCCATAAAAATTTCATACTTTTGAAACAGCCCTCAAAAATTTTAGAAAATTTTAGTTTCCAGAAATGAATAGACCTAGGATATACCTTGGGGGATATTTTCTATTTGATATTCTATTTGAATTTTTAGGGGCCAAAAGTGCTTTAACTAATTATTTCTGCTTTTCTGACTTCACTGTTTAACGTGATGCTACTGACGAAAACTAAAACTTTTAAAACACTCCCCAAAATAATTGAAAATTCCAGTTTCCAAGGATGAATAGAGCTCTTGGTAATTTAAATATTGTTTAACGAGCATGAATTGAGATTCAAGAAGAAAACAGAAAAATCGAAAGACCACTGATCCAAGAGCTACATTTATAAAATGTAGGTTTGCTCTAATTTTCACGCTATTTACCAATATCTGAATCCGCACATCCTTTTTAGTGAGTTGCGCTAAGAGGGGGAATACTCGAGTGGGTAAACTTCTAATTTTGAATGGCTTTCCCTGCGATTGACGAAATAGCCGAAATTTGCAAGTGTGGATTTCTAGGTGAACGGATTTATTTTGCCCCCCCTAGCGAAAATTGCCCCCCCCAGGCCCCCCCTCCAGTCTTCTCTAAAAGACTTGGTACTGTGTTTCAATGATAATGCGTGGTTTTTCTAGTTTTAACACAGTTATGATTAATTGATAATACGTTACAGAATAGTATATAGTTTAGAAAGCTGCGAAAAATAATCTTGGCGGGAAGCATAGCTGAAACCAATAGGGCAGGTGTCTGAGTTTTTCTAACACTCCTCTACAGTCTGTTTGTTAAGCAGGTAAGTATACTCTGCAGGGACGTGCGAAGGATTTTCCCGTAGGGGGGGGTGTCTTAATTAAAAATAAATTTCATTTGGTAATTTCAATAAGAAATAACTAAAAAATTGCAAATAAATTAAGATTTAGAGGGAGCAAGCCCGAAGATCTTCCCCTGTGTGGGTCTCTGATGAACCTTGCCAATATTTTGGAGGTTAATGGTTCAAGTATTTACATTGTTAAGTCTCTAGAAAAAATTGCATTGCAGCCTTTTTTTTTCCTGCTGAGATGATTTGAAACGACTATGCTACCAATTTCCTGTCTAGAAATGACTTTTGAATAGATTATTTCCGTATGTATTTCGTCGCAGATCTCGTCTCTCATCTTTCATTTTCTACAAACTTCTGGGAACTGAAACTTCTATAATCAGTTAGGATAATTGGAGACCTAGAATTCTAGTTTTTTTTTTAATCTACGATTTGTGTCCAAATTCTGTAATAATCAATCGTATTGGTATCAAACAGTTCGTGGTAACAAACTGTAGTAAGGAGCGACCCGGCTCAATAGTAACCGAAACTCTAAAAAATGGAATTTTGATACCAATAGTTACATCAAAAGAATCGCATTTTAAAGATGATTTTAAAAATATAAGTTTCACCAAGATCAGTTTTACCCATCAAAAGTTACGAGCTTGAGAAAATTTGCCTCATTTTAGAAAATAGGGGGAAACGCCCCCTAAAAGTCATATAATCTTAACGAAAAACACACCATCAGATTCAGCGTATCAGAGAACCTTATTGTAGAAGTTTCGGTCTCCTATCTACAAAAATGTGGAATTTCATATTTTTTGCCAGAAGACAGATCACGGATGCGTGTTTATTTGTTTGTTGTTTTTTTTTGTTTTTTTTTCCAGGGTGATCGTATCGACTGATTGGTCCTAGAATGTCGTGATAGGTCTCATTCTAACGGCAATTAAAATTTCTAGTGCCCTTTTTAGTGACCAAAAAAATTGAAGGGCACCTAGGCCCCCTCCCACACTCATTTTTTCCTAAAAGTCACCGGATCACAATTCTTAGATAGCCATTTTATTCACCATAGTCGAAAAACCTAGTAACTATGTCTTTAGGGACGACTTACTCCCCGCAGTCCCCGTGGGACGGGCTGCAAGTTACAAACTTTGACCTGTGTTTACATATGGTAATGGTTACTGGGAAGTGTACAGACGTTTTCAGGGGGATTTTTTGATTTAGGGGGAGAATTGAGGGGGGGGGGTTACTTGGGAGGATTTTCCATGGAGAAACTTCTCATAAGGAAAGAGAATTTCAATGAAGGGGGCGCAGGATTTTCTAGCATTATTTGAAAAAACAATGAAAAAATAAATATGAAAAGTTTTTTTCTACTGAAAGTAAGGAGCAGCATTAAAACTTAAAACGAACAAAAATTATTTCGCATATAAGGGGTTTACCTCCTCGTTATACCTCACTCTTTATGCTAAAGTATTTTTAGTAATTTCAACTATTTATTCTATGGCCTTTGTGATTCAGAGGTCATTCTTAAGGAATAGGGACAAAATATAAGCTTTAGTGTAAAGAGCGATATATCGACGAGGGTTGAACCCCCTAATATATGCAATAAAAATATACGAATATAGAAGTTCGTTATTTAAGTTAATTCGTAAGTTATGTATATTTTTTATCAAAGAAAACGTTCGTAAAAAATTAAAAGTTCTAGTTGCTTTTTTAAGTAATCAAAAACTTGGAGGGCAACTAGGCCTCCTCCTCGCTCCTTTTTTCTCAAAATCTTTCGATTAATTGCAATTAATTAATATGCAAATTTTGTTTTAATTATTTATGTGCTGAGAGCCAAGATCAAAACATGCATTAATTCAAAAACGTCCAGAAATTAAACAAAAAAAAAGTTTTTTAAAATGAAAGTAAGGAGCAGCATTAAAACTTAAAACAAACAGAAATTACTCTGTATATGAAAGGGGCTTTTCCTCCTCAACGCCCCCCCCCCTCTTTGGCTAAAGTTTCATACTGTTTTAAAAATAGAGTTAAGAGAAAGTGTCAAACTTTAGCGTAGAGAGCGAGGCGTTGAGGAGGTAAAGCCCCTTTCATATACAGAGTAATTTCTGTTCGTTTTAAGTTTTAATGTTGCTCCTTACTTTCATTTAAAAAACTTGTTTTTTTTTTATTTAATTCTTTGAAGATTCCAGGACATAAAAATAAAATATTATTTACCCCTGGACGTATCTTACGTCTCTTCTAGTGTTGGGTGATATTAGGTATTGATGTTGATATAAATCGGACCAAATATCGATATAGGAAATCGAAATTTAACTATCGATATCGAGAACGATATTATTTTTGCTATTTCTTGTATATACCGTGAACATCCAGCAGAAAAGATTGTAAATGGTCGAGAAGAAGAACAATTTTAACCCACTAACTCATATATTTTATCAGGTCCATGGGGGGGGGGGTAAATATTTTGGACTGCGCCCTAGACTACCCTCCCCGCTTTATGTGCAAATATATAGCCCAAACTATTCAAATGAATTAAATTTTTTTAATTAAAATTGAATAGTTACAGACTACAACCAAACACTACAACACTATACGATTTAGGGCACCCGCGTAGGTCGCCAAAGAAGATCAAAATCTTGAGCCTGAGCTCGGCAAACATATTGGGCGACTTGGGTGAGAGTGTCAAGATTGGGGAATTTCTTGACATGGGCATTAAAGGGAAATAAAAGCAAGTCATTCCCTTTTCTGTCTATATGTTTGCCAAGCCCAGGTGGTAATTCTGATCTTTTTTTGTTTACCTCGCCCATCACTTGTCTTTGTTACTATGAAACCGGTTTTCGGATATACAGCTGTATCCATATGTTGGCATAGCCTGGTATCAAACTACGTTTAGTGAGGGTGGGCTCTCAAATGTTGCTAAGAACATCCGAAAGCCTTGGCTTGATAAAATATCTTCTCAGCTTATAGGCCTTGCTCAGATCGCACTTGTCACATCTTACTGAATCTGTATCCGCTGATGCGAGTGCCATCAAGGTCCCTGTGATTCAGCCTTTACGGAACCAAGCCATTGGGGGAGGGTTCAGATAGCGGAGTTTCAGCAGCCAATGCAAGGCACGCTTTGTCAGCAGCTGCATCAATCAGGGCTCTCCAGATTCTCAGCAGGGAGTCTTTAGTTCCAAGAAAAACAGATCCACTCAAGTCCTGCTAGTCTTGCAATTTGAGGCTCAGAAATACCTGTTCGAGCTTGTCATAAAATTAATGTCCATGCCAGCTGTTAACTTACATTGTAAGTAAGGAGAAACTCAGCCCAAAAACAATTGAAGCCCTAAAACACGGGATTTTGATAACAATAATAATAATTTATTACAAACCCGCTTATAAAAAAGAAGCATGAAGAAGCGGAGCAAAACAAAAGAAAAGAGAAATTAAAGACGAAAACAAATCAACCGAACATAATAATCACTAAATACAAACAAATCACACTTCAACTATCAAGCAAAAAAGTCGCTGGGAAATCAAATAATAGTGCCCTGTGTTTCACGAGAGCTTGTTTTTCAAAATTCGGCATGAACTCAACAGGATCAGGTATATGATACTTTTCTAGCAGACCAGTGTTACGGAGGTAAAGTGGCAGACCAAGCAGAAACTTTAAATATTTGCAAAAGCCTGAACGGATTCGCAACATATCCGAATTCGATAGCCAATGCCAAACGGGTGAGATGTAGTGAGCAAAGGGAAGAGCGACGGCACGATACAACCTAGCAAGAATATGCTTATTAAATTTAAACTTCAGAGCTGCAAGTTTAGCATACCCAGACCGAAAACCCGACAGAACCTGGTCAACAAAAAGAGCACGCGAGCTTCTGAGGTCGCTTCCATATGTGATACCTAGGTACTTCAACTTGCGGCTTGGAAGTACTACTTGCCCTGCAACGGTAACACGGGTAGCCTCGCGACGGGCAACTTCAGACGGCGCACGCGGGGGTTCAAATACAAGAAATTCTGTTTTAGCAGGGTTAATAACCAGACCAATATTAGTATAACCTCGACTTAGGAGATCGATATTAGCTTGAAGGTTACAAAGCGAAGTGCTCACCAGTAATATGTCGTCGGCGTAGCACAGTAGGCTCACATCCATACATTCAGTGTTAAAACCACCGTTAATCTTTTTTGTTACCGACGAGGTTAGTGAGTTGAAGAGTACAGGGCTTAAAACCGACCCTTGACGCAGTCCCCGGTGAAGCTTAATCGGTTTCGACAGGAATTCACTACTCAACTTAACACGGATAAGGCTACTCGAATACCAGTGCCATAGGACGGCCGCTACATGTGGGTTCACACCTTGGTGCAGCAGGTTCAAAATTAACTTTGAATGAATTACCGAATCGAACGCCGCGGACACATCTACTGCACAAATTAAAAGAGTCCGTGATTGATTCTGAGCTTTCGATACTATACGCGTAAGGAGGCGATGTGCAAATGCACAACCGAGGTGGCGACGGAACCCGAATTGTCGATTGTCAATTTTACACTTGCGTAACAGCTCAGGTAACAGAAGTCTCTCTAACACTTTGCTTAATGTACTAGAAACTGTTATAGGCCTATAGCTAGAGCAGAGGTTACGATTTTTTCCCTTCTTCAAGACGTTAGACACAATACCTAGGGCAAACGACTTAGGGACTGCACCAGAATCAAGGCACATTTGATATAGCAGCGTCAAGTGCTCAATGAGCAGAGGTGAGCTACAGCGGAGGTGTTCAGTCACAATTCCGTCGTGCCCGGGAGCCTTGCCCTTTCTCAGCTGCTTAATAACCTGGAGCACTTCGCCTATTGAGACGGTAAAATAGTTCCGTTGGCTCAAGAGGGACGCAAAAGCTCGTGAGAGCTCGCTATCACTTTCGGTTGTTAGTTGGGCATGTTTGATCCCAAAAACTTCACTATAGTGTTTTACCCACTGCTCCTCAGGTATGTTACTAGCAGGGTTTGTCACTGGTTTAGACTGTCTAAAAGACTTCCACATAGATACAGGATTATTTGCTGCTTCTTGGGAAGCAAGTTCGGCTTCGGCAGCTTTAAGATCACTTACAGACTTATTATAAGTTTTTTTCGTGTTGCGGAACTGCTCAAACACTACACCTGACCTAGGCCTCTCGCAATCGCGCCATAATCTCAGCCAAAACTTAGCACGAGCTTTGGCTTGCCTTACTTTAGGAGAGCGACTCCAGCCAGGCTTGCTGATTCCAGGTTTAAAACGGCGAGTGGGTACAGAAGCCTGCTCAGCCGTTTTCATTGCATGTATAATCTCAGTACAGTAAATGTCTAGTGCTACCAAATCACTCGAGCCATGCATCAAGAGCTGAAAGGGAACTTTTATCTTTCCGAGAATCTCATCACATGTCTGTTTATACTGGTCGGCGTTTATTTTATTCCACTCAGTCTTGGTAGCATAAATTTGGGGCTTATTCGGCCTACACGGGAAGAAGTTAGCCTTAAAGCACAAGCCAAGGTGATCACTTACTGTGTGCTCAGAGTCCACGGTGACTGGAGCACCTAGAGAGAAGTTACATAGCACATGGTCAATGTTTGTCGTTGAACCGGAATTATGGATGTACGTATATGCGTCAGTCTTTTCACAGAGATCATACCCAGCTGGGATTACTGAGAAGAAGATTTCGGAGAGCTTATTTGATGGGTTCGTTAAGTCGCACTGAAAGTCACCGCAGACTAGCACTCTTCGATTGCCCAGCCTAATAAGTAAGCGCGAGAGGCGGCCACAAGCTTCCGAGAACCGTTTTTCGGAAGAGAGGGTGTTTAGGTTTGTTGGTAGATAAACCGTGATCAGAACAAAACCCCCGGGGCCAGGAAAATCTACAGCGAGGAAGAACTCACACGATTCCAGCTTTTGACATTCAAGCGAACTGTCCGTTATGATAGCAGTGCCCCCACTAGGTCGACCGCGGACTGAGGACCTTTTTGCTTCATGCATGAACACAGTTTTTTGATTCAACTGTTCGAAAAGACCAAAATTTTCGGAGGTGAGTAAATGTTCTTGTAAGCACACAACATTAAATTGACGGCATAGTTCTTTAACGTAGTCTAGTTTGACTGAATTGTGCCCATAGATATTTCGGCAAATGATGGAGAGAGAAGTCATTTCGTTGTAGTAGGCTTTTTCATAGCATTTCTAACTAGTGGGCATCTCATGCTGTATGAGGGGTGGGTGTTGTGGCCTTCTGGGCATAGAGCACATTTAACTGTGGTGGACGTGCATGGGGACGTCCGTGATGCGACGTGGGCACCGGCGCACTTAGAGCACTTCGGAGCGTTGCTGCAGGCACTAGAGAGGTGCTCGAAAGATTGACAGTTAAAACATCTCTTGGGGAGCTCTTTATAGGCCTCAACCCGGAAGTGGGTGTAGTCTACAATTATTCCGCGTTTAATTGTCTGATCTCGCGCGAACGAGTCTTTAAATACAAGTTTCACTGTGCCAGAGGTGCCGAACCGGTGGACTTCCGTAACTTCGGAGTTCGCAGCAATAATTTCTTCCTCTGTGGTTGCCGGAGGAACGAATCTTGCCACCGCTAAAAACTTTGGTTTCCGGTAAGAAACCTTGACATCACGGACCTTTTCTTTCAACATGTCTGCGAGGATTTGAGCTGAATCCGCCGTATCGAGAAAGGCAACTAACCCACCTTTTCGTTGAGTGATCCGGCGAATATGTCCTTTTCCACCGTTCTTTTCGATAAATTCCTTCTGTTTGGCACATGATTCAAGGCTTTCCGCCGGCACATTCGCTATCACTACAGGATTCTCAAGTCTTTCTGGTTTCGGTAGCGGGGGCCAGACAGTAGGGCCTGACGGAAGGTAGATCTTACACTGATCGATTAGTCCCTCTATTTTCTCTGTGCACTCGTTAACTCTAATTGAAAGAGAAGTCAGCACATCTTGCGGTATTCTAGGCACTTCGCCAATTTTCCAGATAGTAAATCTATAGGTGAAATTGGCTGAGTTTTCTGCATTCTTAATAGCATCGTATAAATCACCCATGAAAACATCACTCTGCAAACCAGCTCGGCGGTCCTTCATTACATATTCATCTCCAAGTTGCCGCAAAATATCGTTCAGTTTGCAATGCGCAGCGTACAGAATGTCTTTTCCGTAAAATTTACTTCCCGTAGCAACCACCGCGTCACGGGAAATATCGGCATATCGCAAACTTGTCTGAGCGAAATTCAGGACAGGCGCGTATATATATTCGTAAATAGTCTCTTGTGTCATACCAACGAACTTCACTGCTCGAGAGCTGAAAGTAGTCCAGAATCTTGAACGTTTTATTTTCTTTCGCACACAATACACCTTCACGCGTCGAGCGCTGAATGAACGCCTACTGAAATCACCCAGGAACAAGGGAAGCGTAAGTACCCCCTCACCTTTTCCCCGCAATTTTCGGGTAACTGAATACCAGCGGGTACAGTACGGCGCTTGCGGGGGGTTCCTTCCCCTCTTCTGCTTGCTCCCAGTAGAAATCAGCACCTTAATGATATGGGAAAAATTGTCTTTATAGATGGCGCCCCGATCAACTTAAGAAAAAAGATGGCGCTGGTGAGGATGTCCGAAAAGAAAGACCTATTCTAGGGATTGGAGAATATCACTCAATTTAACTTAACTGAAAAATTGTCTATTAAAGGGTACAAATCAATATGAAAACAACCTCAAAGTAGTGCAATAACTTTATCCCATTAACAGCAAACAAGCAAACTCAGGCACATACACTCTGGAAATAATACAGATGGCGTATATGAATCGGCTTTTCACGCCGACTCCAGATATATAAAATTCACCAAGTCTCATGTACCCATCAAAAGCTACGAGCCTATAGAACATTTGTATGGAAATTTGTATAGAATTTTTCTTAGACTTGGTGGGAACGCCACTAAAAAGTCAAAGCATCTTAATAAAAATTACGTCATCAGATCCGGCATATCAAAAAATCGTCATCAGAATCATATTGTTTCGTCATCAGAATCATTCACGTCATCAGAAATCATACTGTAAGGGTTTCAGCTTCCGTCGGCAAAAATGTGAAATTTTGTAATTTTTTTCAGAAAAAAAGATCACGGATGCGTGTTTATTAGTTCTGTTTTTTTTTTTTTTTTTTTTTTCAAGGTCTATCGTATCGTACTAATGGTCATATAAGATCGGGAGAGGGTTTGCCCGAACGGAAATAATAGTTCTAGATCCCCATTTTGTGACCAAAACGATCGGAGGGTAAGTAGATACCCCTCCCACCTAAGTTAATTTTTTCCAAAGTCATCCGATCAAAACTTTGAGGTAGCCATTTCATCAGCACAGTTGAAAGGTCAAGTAATCATTCCATTTGGGATTACACGACCCTGCAAGTCCCTGGGGAAGGTGTTGTAAGTTTTGAAATTTGTTCCGCATTTACAAATAGTATTTATTATTGGGAAGTAAAAAGACATTTTCGGGGGAGTGTGATTTTCTTGTGGGGGGGATTGATCAAGAGGAGAATTTTCCATGGGGAGGGAAGTTTCCCGGGACTTTCAAAGGGAAACTATACTAGGGAGAACTTACCTGGATTATTATACGAAATTTATTATATTTGACCTATTTTCTCTTTGCAAATTCAATTTTAAATTTGAATATATTTTGGGGAAAGTGAAATTTCTAAATTTCCAGAAATTTCCAAGCGAGATTTCTAAGAAGTTGCAGTTTTCTGGTGGATATTGCCGTTGCGCGGGGGGGGGGGGCTTTCTGCAAAAGAGATATTTCATTGGGGAATTTCATTTGGGGAATTGAGACATTGGGAGGGGAATTTCCAGGAAAAAAGTACTGCGGACAAAATTGGCTAAAATCTTTTTTTTTTAATCTTTTTTCCAACAAAAATTGGCTAAAAATAGTTTTTCAGGCGGAATTGTCCACAATAAGTTCTTTTATGGGGAATTTTCAGCAGGGACGAAATTGTCACGGGGAGGAGGATCTTACGCGGGAGAAACTTTCAAAGGAGGAATTTTCTTACAGATGGGATTGTTCGTGCAGAGAAAAGTTGTATTTTCCAGCATTATTTGAAAAACGATCAGAAATTAAATAAAAAAACTGATTTTTCAACTAAGAGCAATCAACAACATTAAAAACAGAAATTATCCTGTATATGAGGATGGATCCCCCTCCTCGATACCTCACTCTTTACGCTAATTTTAACTTTTTGTCCCAATTATTTAAAAATAACTCCTGAAAAACAAGAGCTGTTTAATTTCAGGAGATTTTGAAATACAAAAAGAAACTTTGGCATGAAGAGCGAGGTATGAAGGAGGGGTTATCCCCCTTATATATGGGAAAATTTATATCCTTTTAAGTTTTAATGTTGCTCCTCGCTTACAGTCGAAAAATTTATTATTTTTTATTTATTTATTTAATATTTGAGAAGCTGAGCCAATTCTCAGAAAAAATTGACATTTTGATGATTTTAATAGCCAAAAGTAGCCGGTAGCTTATTTTCCTTTATCCTGAACCCGACTAATTCCAAATCAGGGTTTTTGTAAGGTTAACTTATGTAATGGAAGTCTTTTATTTTATTAAAAATTTGGAAAAAAGTTGCAAAATACTCATTAATTGTCAATTTTGGTATTGTTCCAAATCCTAAAGCCAATCTGAGCAAAACTTTTATCAGAAATATCAAAATCAATGTATCGATTATCGAATACCGAAAGTAAAAATATCGTTCAATCAAATTATCTCTCAACACTATCAGGTCTCTTTATACCTGAAAACTGCGTTGTTCTTAGATCTTCTTAAATTGCTTAGATCGAGATCTTCTTAAATTTCTTAAATCTTTAGCGTAAAGAGTGAGGGTTGAGAAAGGACCAGTCCCCCTCATACAATGAACAATTTTTGTTCGTTTTAAGTTTTAATGCTGCTCCTTACTTTCAATTGAGAAAATTAGTATTTTCATGTAATTTATAATAGAAGCCAGACCGAATGGGATTCCCCAAGTTCCTTGCACCTTTCTTC